>NC_137021.1:46299516-46399516 GCF_032717465.1 Coenobita brevimanus
CAGAGCCTGTAATTATATAACCACTCAGCCATAAATCGCGTATGATTGATGATATATGTTTTTTTAAACACATCCAGTCATCAAGAACTCAGAAATATTATTAGAGCTGGTATAAAAAAACAGACAAAAGTAAAAGAAACAAAATGGCTGGCGGTAAATGTTAACTGTTATGCATTACTTTGGTTTATCCTCTTACGTTCAGGCATCAGCAACACTTGGCCCACCATTCTCTGGCAGCATTGTACCCTGTCTTCCATATATCTCATCCCCCCCCCCTCACCCAAAGAAAGAGTCAGAGTATCCTTCCTTCTCAGGGTCTTTAGCTGCGTGGTTCATGTTGCTGTCTTTACAACAGTTTATGTGACACCTTACACTGCCACACCCGAGAGAGAGAGAGAGAGAGAGAGAGAGAGAGAGAGAGAGGAATAAACAGGACAACACAGATTTGAAACATTACGTGCAATGTGTGTGTGTGTGTGTGTGTGTGTGTGTGTGTGTGTGTGTGTGTGTGTGTGTGTGTGTGTACCCCTCAAGATCACAAGCAAGCTCTCGCAAGCAATTTTAAGATAGATAGATAGATAGAGATGATTACTCTCCCTCCCTCCTCCCGCCCCCTCTCCCTTCCTCCCGCCCCCTCTCCCTTCCTCCCGCCCCACTCCCCTTTCCTCCCTTCCATCCCTCCGACTTTCCCTCATCTTTCCACCGCCCTGGCTCTCTTCTGTCTCTCCTTTCCATCTCTCCATCTCACTCTCTTCCTCCCTGCTGCCTCTCACATCTCCTCCCCTTTCTCCTTCCCAATTTCTTTCCTACAATCCACGCTCTCTGTTTTCTTAACTCATTTTACCTCTCTCTCTCTCTCTCTCTTGTTTTAATATCCACATCTGTTCCCGAGAGCCAACAAAACTCGTCAATAAATATTCTGAGTTTACTCACTGAATTTACAGTTCCATGAATGAATATCAAAGTTTAAGCAAGTATGACAACAGAATTATTATTAAAAAATGAAATACGAAAAATGTATATAGGTAAATACAGTAAGCCCATTGCATAATTATAGAACACACACACACACACACACACACACACACACACACACAACCGTGGCGGGCCGAATCGTGTAATAAAACAATCAGAGTGACTCACACCAAACCAGCGCACGGATGTTATTTCAAAAGCTGTGTTGTTATGTAATCGATTAAATAACAGTTAACACAGTCACCCCCACCCTGCCCCCTCCAGCCCCCCCACCGGCCATCACCACAACTGTTGCTGGTAATAATAAAACAATAGACAAATACTGAGGCGGGGGGGGGGGTTGAAGTGTAATTTGAGCAGCGGTTATACCATCACTTCAGTATAGAAAACGGGGTTGAGTTGCGAATAAAGGGGGGACTTGTGTAAATGTTAATGAAGGGGACACGCGTGTAAATGTGATTATCGCTGAGACGCATGTAGACCAGACTCTTGTTAATGTGACGATAGACTCTAAAATTTGTCTCCATTACTATTTTTGTTTATTTCACTTAGAGCAGCGGGCTTTGAGAGATAAGAATGAAGAAATGAAAAAGGGGGAGAGAAAAAATATCCAGAGAAATCGGGAAGGGGAGAGAAGGCGGAAAAACACGAGTAATAGAACCAAGTGGAGAAGGAAAGGGGAAAATGAGAACTGCAAATTGGTTAAAATTAGTTAACAATTTTTCAAGATTATTCTGTGGTTGTGTTGATGTGTGTGGGAGGTTTGGGAGGAGAAGAAAGGGAGGAAAGGGAATGGGAGAGAGGAAATGGAGAAATGTAGTGGATGGCAAAATATATGGAGAGAGAGAGAGAGAGAGATGTGGCCCTCCACTTCCATAAATTACCACCTTCTCCAGCTAATTACCCTACAGTGCCCCCTAATTGCTTGTTGAATGGTTGGCCAGTGACCTAATTAAGGACTGACGCTCACATAATACTGGATTACCTGCTGTTTTGGCCTTTATATTGAGGTGCATTGACGCCTTTGTAAATTAGTGTTTACTGTAAGACGTAAATGATTGCTGTAGGTGGCTTTATGAGGTGTGTGTGTGTGTGTGTGTGTGTGTGTGTGTGTGTGTGTGTGTGTGTGTGTGTGTGTGCGCCTTTATATTGAGGTGCATTGACGCCTTTGTAAATTAGTGTTTACTGTAAGACGTAAATCATTGCTATAGGTGGCTTTATGAGGTTGTGTGTGTGTGTGTGTGTGTGTGTGTGTGTGTGTGTGTGCCTTTATATTGAGATGCATTGACTCCTTTGTAAATTAGTGTTTACTGTAAGACGTAAATCATTGCTATAGGTGGCTTTATGAGGTGTGTGTGTGTGTGTGTGTGTGTGTTTTATACCGTATTTTTCTCAGTGTATCTCAGGCCCAGTTCATTAGCTATGCTGTTCATCAGTTTTTCCCGTGCCGTGTTTTTTTTTTTTTTTTTCCTTTTTAATCCCGCCTCATCCTGCCTTTGGTTAGGGAAGAGGCAGAATGATAATGATGATGATGATGATAAGTTGAATATAACAATAGTCTGCATCAACAGAATAACAAAAGATGGCATGTGAGGGAGGTCGTCCATTGTCACAGTGGACTCGGGTTCGAATCCCGGCTGGGCCAGGGAACAATTATAGATTCTTCAGTACTGGTTAAAGTCCAAGAAAAACTGTTCCTTATGACACGGCCGGAACTGTTCTCACGGGCCGGAACTATTCCCTTGGTGGCCGTGAAAAGAGTTCCGGTCTGAGAGATTTATCCGATTTTATCCAAATTTGGTGTTGAGGGTCGGCCCATGACGAAATATACTCTTTTTCAGACCTGTATTTTGAAAATCTCCATCACAGCGCATGATGAAATTTGAGTTTACCTGTGGCCTAGTGTGCTCATACCTTGTAACTTCCGTTATGAGCTGGCCGTCAGTCTTCCAAATTTGGTTACCATCGATATTAAACTGTTCGTTTTGGCATGACCAAAGTATTCTCACGGGGTTGAAACTAGCAGTGAGAATAGTTCCGGCCTTGAAGTGATGAACGTTTGTTAACTGATGTTACAAAAATTTGTGGTGGTGTAGAGGGCCAGGCCATGATGGAACCTGCTGTGTTTTAGAACCCAAGGCATCTTCAAGTTTAACCTTACCCTTTAACCTTGACGTTGCTTAAACCAGGGAACTCTTGTTATGAGCGGTCCGTTAACAGATCCTGCCTTTTAGTTAAAAACGAAGAAAGACTCTTGGTTCTAGCACGGCAGGAATTATTCTCACGGGGCAGGAACTGTTCACTATGTGACCTTAATATTATTTCCGGCCCAGAAACAACGAAGAGATTTTATCCGTCTTTACCGAGATTTGGTGGAGGTGTTGAGGGTGGCCCGTGACAAAGCCTTTTCTTTTCCACACCTGTTTTTCAGGATCATCGTCACAGTCCATCGTCAACTCTGAGTTTACCCTGTTGTGCTCAGACCCGTAACGTTTCACAGTAGCGATTTATCAGACCTTCCACTATGTTCTTTCTTTTTCTTTTCTTTTTTCTTTTTTTCTTTTTTCAGTACGAGAAAAAGTTTTCGTTTTGGTACTGCCAGGGCTATTATCATGGGGCCGAAGTTATTCTCACGATGTCCATGAGAATAGTTCTTGCCATGAGATGACGAAGAGATTTTATCCTATTTCAGCAATACGAGTATTTCATGAAGATGTTGACGGGCAGCCCAGGATGCAACCTACTCAGACCAATATTTTAAAGGTCAGTATCACAGCGTATGATCACCTCTGATCTTGTCCTTTAACTTTGGACGTTTATCTGTTGTGCCCAAACGTAGTAAATTTTGTCATGCGTGATCCGTCAACTCACCCACCAATATTGATTAAAACAAAGAGAAACTGTTCGTGTTGGCACGGCCGGAACCATTCTTACAGGACCGGAACTATTCCCACGGCGGCCCTGAGAACAGTTCTGGCCATGAGGTAACAAACAGTTTGTGTCCAATTTTAACCAGATTTGGTGGATGTGTTGAGGGGTCGGCCATGACGACACCTGCTGTGTTTCAGAACAATATCTTAAAGATCAGTGTCACAATGCATCATCAACTTTGACCTTACCCTGTAGCCTGTACCTTTGACTAAGTATGTTCAAATGCAGGAAGCTTTGTTTTGATGGAGCCGCCAACTCTTCCACCAAATTTGGTTAATATTAAAGAAAAGTATTCGTTTTGCCATGGCCGGAACCATTCTCACGAGCCCAGAACTACTCTCAAAGAGCTGTGACTATTCTCATGAGGCCCGCCACTATTCTCACGGGGCCGGAACTATTCTCACAGGGCCGGAACTATTCTCACAGGGCCGGAACTATTCTCACAGGGCCGGAACTATTTTCACGGGGCCGGAATTATTCTCACGGGGCAGAACTATTCTCAAGGGGCCGAAACTATTCTCACGAAGGCCTTCAGTATCTTTCCATATCATATTATAAGTGGCTTTCTCAGGCTTAGTAACACTTGTTGCTCAGCGACTTACTCAGCACAGTAAACCTCCATATCCTCTTGTGTGTTACTAATGCAATCCTGGATAATACAAGGAAATAAATAACGTGCATCTGGCCCATATTATAAATCCCGTTGTTGGCTTCGTGGCTCCTTTTACTCAGCGATTTATTATTATTATTGCAACTCGGCATTCTCCTGCATGTTATTTTTTCCCTTATATTATCGACATTGGTTGCATCAGTAATATACAAGAGGATATTGAGGGCTAACTTTTGGAATAAATTGCTGAGGAAGGAATGTTACGGAAGCCTGCAAAAGCCATCTAAAGGAATAGAGCAAGTATGAGGGAAATAATATAGTCTCCTCTCTTACCTTGCCAGATGAAGTAAAGCAAGGAATGTCTTGAGAGAGAGAGAGAGAGAGAGAGCACAACATTTTCTTCGGCTGTAATCACATTAGCTTATTAAAATTCTGTTTTTTAAATAATTATTTTCCTTTTCTCGTTTTTTTAATCTCCTCCCCACCCGCTTTCTTTTTTCCCTTCTGACATTTTTTTTTCTTTTTTACCCCTCTCTCTCTCTCTCTCTCTCTCTCTCTCTCTCTCTCTCTCTCATGTTGCTGCCTCTGACCCCACACGCCCCTTCATCCCTCCTCCCTTCTCTTAAATAGACCTCTCTCTTCCCTCCATTACCTCTCCCTACTTCCTCTTTTCTCCAGTTCCACCGCCTCCCTCCCCTCCCCACTTTACATTACATCTCTCACCCCTCCCCTCCTCTCCCAGCTCCTACCACCTCATTCTCCGGCCCTCTCTGCAAATATTCCTGCTCCCCTCTTCCCCCCCCCCCTCGCTCCATTACCTTCCCTCCATCCCTCTCTCCCAAAAGCCGTCACACCTAAGTATTAAACTGTCACCTTCAGTCTGCTTCCTTCCTCTCTCTCTCTCTCTCTCTCTCTCTCTTAACATAAAATAGAATAGATAAAATTCTGCAAGTGTGAGCATACTGGGGAAGGATACAGTGCGTGGATGATATTTTCTTATTTATATTCTAATGCCCTACCTGATGAATCTGATTAATTTGTTGGTTTTAATTATACCCTCTTCACTTTACCTTGGCCTAAAATTGCCATCCTTCCACTGAGTTACAACAGGAGATTAACACTAGAATATGGTGCTAGTCACGAAGTGCTACACAAAGGATGTAGAATCACAGAATTGTCATTTTCTGCCGCTGACCTACGCGAAATAAGCGGCAAAAGGACGAAAATTTGGGCCATTTATAGTGAGTGAATCATAGCAGCCTGTAATTCCCCCCCTCCCCCCAAAAAAAAATCTTGGTCAAAATTATCAAGCTGAATTTGATTCATAATATAGCTGGGATGTTTTTTTAGTATCAGTATTGGCCGTTTTGTTACTCCAGTCCATTCACTTTAACTTGGCCCATGCTCTGCAGCCCTTCTGTAGCACTTCGTGACTAGCATCATATTCGAGCGTTAATCTGTTGTTATAACTCCGCAGTCAAGATGGAAGGATGACAATTTTAGACCAATGTAAAGTAAGCAGAGTATACTACTGAAATCCATCCGCCATATTTGATCCAGCTTAATCCTTCCAGTACAGTAACCTGTTCATTTTATTCTTATCTTCGAACTATTTTTAGCTTAGTTTTTTTTTTTTTTTTTTTTTTTTTTTTTTCTTTTTTTTTGCTGTAGGGGTGCAGAATCCCACATATACCCTTTTCATTATATTCCTTTCACCTCAACTTGGGCCAGATTTTCGTGCTTTTGCAGCTTATTTCACATTGGTCAGTAACAGAATTAGGCAGTCCTGTGGCCCTATATACTTTCCATGGCACTTCTTTGTGACTAGCATCATATTCGAGTGTTAATGTCTTCTTCCAGAACTTGTACAAATCTGTCGGCAGGTCACTCATAAAACTTTCAGTTCCTGCCGCGTGACAGTTATCCACTTTTACAGATCGGTTTGTTCAGTACTAATTTTTCTCTAACTGTGCCTTAAACTGCCCCCTCCCCATGTTAAATGCAGAACTGTAACAACAGATCAAGGTAAGATGATGATGCTAGTCACGAAGAGGTGCAATGGAAAGGATGTAAAGCCACAGTACAGTGTTATTCTGCCACGGAGCTACATGAAATAAACTGCAAAGGGACAATAACTTAAGCCAGGTTAGAATAAAAACGGCAATTTTGCCTTTTTATTCACTGTGGTTTGATTGTGAAGTGTTTGGTGGCTGCATGGGTGAATATACACGTGTACACAGGTATTCGTATAATATCTTAAGTTTAGGAGAGTTTACAAATACCGACCCTGGGTGAATGTGGTGGACAGTGCTGGGTCTGGCCTTGTGGGGGTGCTAAGCGGGATTATAATGTACACGTACAGCTCAGGTGAGAGCCAGGCAGCGTACCACTACTCCACGACCAGGTACTCCTAGCAGCATTTTACCAGGTGGCAATTAAAACCCTATAGACATTACAATAATATTAATAATTATCCGTATTAATGGGGGTGAGATTGTTGTGGAGTGGATATGGAAGTTGTGTAGATTGGCTTGGGAAGAGGGAAGGGTTCCAGAGGATTGGAAATCAGGTATAATTGTTCCTTTATACAAAGGAAAAGGGGAGAGAGAAGTATGTGGTAACCATAGGGGTATTTGCCTTCTTAGTGTGATTGGTAAAATATATGGTAGAATACTCATTGATAGGGTTAGGCATATGACAGAGGAGCTAGTTGGAGACGAACAAGGGGGATTTAGCAAGGGAAAAGGGTGTGTAGATCAGATATTTGTTCTAAGATGTTTAGTGGAGAAGTATCTAGAGAAGGGAAAGAAAGTGTATGCTGCCTTCATGGACTTGGAGAAAGCTTACGACAGAATAGATAGGCAAGGTATGTAGAATGTATTAAGAATACATGGAGTGGATGGGAAATTGTTGAGTGCTGTGAAGAGTATGTACGAAAGAGCTAGGGCTACGGTGCGAGTGGATGGTGAGCTGAGTGAGTTCTTTGATCTCAGTGTGGGACTGAAACAGGATTGTGTGATGTCTCCATGGCTGTTTAATATATACATGGATGAGGTTGTAAAGGAGGTGCAAATTAGGGCAGTGGATGTGGGGGTGGCTGTAATGAATGAGGGTGAGATTTGGAAAATTCCGGTGTTGCTGTTTGCTGATGATACAGTATTGTTGAGTGAAGATGAATGGGAGTTGCAAGGTTTGGTGAATGAATTTGGGACAGTGTGTAGGAGGAGGACGCTGAAAGTTAATGTAAACAAAAGTAAAGTTTTGGTGTTTGAGAGGAATGAAGTTACAGAATGTACAGTGAGGTTGGATGGTGAGGATATGAAGAATGTGAGTGCATTGAAGTACTTGGGTAGTGTGATGAGTAAGGATGGAACTTTGGGGGATGAAGTGCATGAAAGGGTACAGCAGGGAAGGAAGGTTGTTGGTTCACTGAAAGCAATGATGAGAAATAGGGAGGTGAGTATGGAAGTTAAGAAGTCACTGCATGATAGTATTGTGATCCCTACCCTGACGTATGGAAGCGAGGCGTGGACCTTGCAAGAGGGGAACAAATCAAGAGTGAGAGCTATGTGAGGTGAATGTGGATGTGGTTGAGAAGATTAGGAGAAATACACTGAGGTGGTTTGGGCATGTGGAGAGAATGGAGACTGACTGACTGACCAAGAGGGTGTATGTAGGTGAGGTGGAGGGAGGGAGAGGGAGGGGTAGACCGTGGATGAGGTGGAGGGATGGAGTTGAGTGGTATATGAGGGAGGGGGGAGTGAGTTGGGGGGAGGGTAGTCAAATGGTGGGTGACAGAGCGACTTGGAGGCGTTTTGTCTGCGGCCACCCTTTGCGGGATTAGGGCGTCGGGCTATAGATAGATAGATAGATTAATGGCACTTATACACCAGACGAATACGAAATATGATCTTAATTTTTTCTTATTTTTCCACTGCATTTCGATTTGAAGTGAATATGTGAAAGAGAAATATTAATTAATTATTTATTTATATTTGGGGGCCACTAGAAAGAGGGGGGACCCCAAACGGTCGCTTGTATCGCGTGTATCCAGCTCCGGCTTTGATGGTGAAGCCAGACTGATCTCATTGCATTTTGTTGACAGTATTCTAGCAAATGTGTCCCGTCTTCCTTATTTTAACCTTTCTTCTCAAGCGACAGAGAATATCCTTCCCTCCGTCTTACATATTGTATGTGCTTCATATTATCATCACATAAAAATACCTCGTGTAACACCTTCCATTGTCACACCTGGTAGAGATGTGAAGGCATGTGAAGGCCAACTTGTGCTCAAGGCTGTACAGGTGCGGTCAGGACTATCGTTCCACTTTACAGTCGGAAAATTGTGACACTTACACAATATTCCGAAAAGATTTCCTGGGTTCCGAAGACGGCATCACTGGGTTGCAAAAGTCAGTGTTCAGTGTCTCGTTATTTATAGCAAGGAAATTGATTGAAATTAACGTCTGCAACAGGGCCTGACTTGAATGTACCTGACTTGAATGTGCCTGACTTGAATGTGTCTGACTTGAATGTACTTGACTTGAATGTGTCTGACTTGAATGTACTTGACTTGAATGTACCTGACTTGAATGTACCTGACTTGAATGTGCCTGACTTGAATGTACCTGACTTGAATATATCGGAAATACTTGAATACACCTGAAATACTTGAATGTACCTGACATGAATACACCTGAAATACTTGGATGTACCTGACATGAATACACCTGAAATACTTGGATGTACCTGACATGAATACACCTGAAATACTTGGATGTACCTGACATGAATACACCTGAAATACTTGGATGTACCTGACATGAATACACCTGAAATACTTGAATACATCTGACCTGAATACACCTGAATTACTTGCATGCACCCCACGTACTTGAATGCACCTGACTTGAGGGCACCCGATTTAAACGCACATGACGAATGCTCTTTACTTGGATACACCTGACTTTAATGCACCTGACTACAATGCACCTAACTCCAGTGCACCTAGCCCAAATGCGCCTGACTCCAGTGCACCTGACCTCCCATGCGTCTGACTCCAATTCACCTGACTCCAATTGCACCTGACTCCAATTGCACCTGACTCCTGTACACCAGACTCAAGGGCACCTGACTTCAGTTCACCTGATGGACACAAAGTGAAATAGCATCTTTGAGTCCACTATTGTATTCTGTGACTTATTCGCTGTACGTGTAGATACATTTTAGACAGCTTGAGAAAACCCAGTAACAGTGAATAGCTTTTGAAGGATACAGTTAACCAATTTAGTTCGAAAAATCAATCCAAAATTTATAAAAAATATAAAAGCTGTTTGTAAATGATAATGAGTAAAACAGAAAACAGATCATGGGAAGATGTGTTGTGTGTGGCCGGAAACGTTTGAGAAGACAGAGTTTAAGTTTCATTTGTGTAATATCTTATGCCTAGCTTATCTATTTGTATATGTGCCAATTTGAGGAGCAACACAGTTTCCCTACAGTTCTAACACACACACACACACACACACACACACACACACACACACACACACACACACACACACACACACACACACACACACACACACACACACACCAGAGAGAGAGAGAGAGAGAGAGAGAGAGAGGTAGCGTGGGGAAGAGGCGTGAGGAGAGTGGGGGTGGGGAAAGGGAGAGTGAGGAGAGAGTGGGAAGGGTTAGCGAAAAGGGTGGAGGGAGGAGAGACGATGAGAAATAGAAGAGGGAGAGGGAGGGGGGAGGTTAGAAGCAGGAGAAAGAGAAGTAGGGATGAACAGTGGAAGAAGAGGTTTGGTAGAGAAGGGGGTGTTGGGGAGAGGAGATTGGAGGATAACGAAGGGGGGTGGGGGTAGAGAAGGGGATGTGAAAGTACGGTGGGGGAGGCAGGAAGACAAGAGCTAGGAAAATGAGTGAGCGAGGTAGGGAGATGAGAGGGGAGGAAAAAGGTGGTATGAGTGAAAGTGAGTATAGAGGAGAAATAAGAGTGGTGAGGAGAAGAGAAGGCGAAGGGTTTGGTACTGTATGCAGGGAGGTGGGAGGTGTGTGCCTGGTCAGATGGAGATTTGCAACAGCGTAGCGTTGTCTATGTTTTTTTTTTTCTCTCTTATTGCATACATTATAACTAGAACATTATAACTAGAACAGGGAGGCTTTAGGAAGGGAAGAGGTTGTGTAGATCAGATATTTATTCTTAGATCATTAGTGGAAAAGTTTCTAGAGAAGGGAAAGAAGTTGCATGCGGCTTTCATGGATTTGGAGATAGCATATAACGGTGGATAGACAAGGATTGTGGAAAGTGTTAAGAATATATGGAGTAGATGGGAAGTTGCTGAATGCTGTGAAGAGTATGTACGATGGTGCGAAGGCTGCAGTGCGTGTGGATGGTGAACTAAGTGAATTTTTCTCTTTGAAAGTTGGGTTGAAACAGGGATGTGTCATGTCTCCATGGTTGTTCAATCTGTACATGGATGGGGTAATAAAAGAGGTACAAGGTAGGGTAGTGGATGTTGGAGTGGCCCTGGTGAGAGGGGATAGTGTTTGGAAACTCCCTGTACTGTTGTTTGCAGATGATACTGTGTTGTTGAGTGAAGACGAAGGGGAGCTGCAAGGCTTGGTGGATGAGTTTGGGAGAGTGAATAAGAAACGGAATCAAAAGGTGAATGTAGGGAAGAGTAAAGTGATGGTCTTTGAGAGAGGTGAAGTCAGTGAATGTACAGCGAGGTTGGATGGTGAGGAATTGGAAAATGTGAGTACGTTTAAGTACTTGGGTAGTGTGATGAGTAAGGCTGGAGGTTTGGAGGGTGAAGTGCTTGAAAGGGTACAGCAGGGAAGAAAGGTTGCTGGTTCTTTGAAAGCAGCGATATGAAACAGGGAAGTGAGCATGGAAGTGAAAAAGTTACTACATGACAGTATTGTGATACCAACTCTAACGTATGGAAGTGAAGCTTGGACGTTGTTGGAAGGACACAAGTCAAAAGTGAAAGCAGTGGAAATGAGTTATTTAAGAGAAGCCTGTGGAGTCACATGGAGAGACAGGCTGACGAATGAGGATATAAAGGAGCGTTGTGGTGTGGATGTGATAGGAAGCGTTATGAGGAACACACTGAGGTGGTTTGGCCATGTGGAGAGGATGGAGGGTGAGGGACTGACGAAGAGAGTGTATGTGAGTAAGGTGGAGGGGGGAAGAGGGAGGGGGAGGCCGAGGATGAGATGGAGGGATGGGGTGGACAGGTATATGAGAGAGGGGGGTGTGAGTTGGGAGCAGGGCAGTGAAATGGCGGGGGACAGGGCGACTTGGAGGCGATTTGTTTGTGGCCACCCCAAACGGGATTGAGGCGTCTGGCAATAGATAGATAGGTAGATAGATAGCTAGTCTTTCGTTACTCCATACCATTCCTTCTCTCTCTCTCTCTCTCTCTCTCTCTCTCTCTCTCTCTCTCTCTCTCAGTAACACGAAGCAATATCCTTCCTATATCTTACTGTCTCTCGTTAAATTGGTCTTTCTCGTTGTAATTTTTTTTTTCATCCTACAGATCATGGAAAAGTGTTTTTTTTTTTTTTTCAATCTTTTTTCTCTAATTTCGTTTTTGAATTCTTACCTCGTTGCCTTCGTCAAACCCCTCTCTTTTTTTTTTCTTTTTTTTCCTTTCATGCCATATTCCCCTCCTTCTCTCTCTCCTGCTAGTGCACATGGCTTTTCCCTGCTTAATGGACTGCAGGCCCGTGCTTTTATACGTGGGGGGGCGGAGTGCCACGGGGGCCTGGGATGGAGGGGATGTTTGTAACGGGAATAAGAATTAAGGGGGTGTGATTGTGGCGGGAGTAACTTTATGGAAGTAAAATTATTCGGATTAAAATTCAGAGGGTATATTTGTAACGAGTCTAATATTTGGAATTATAATAGTAGTAATAATTTAGGTGGTATGTTTGTAACGATTTTAAGAATTAAGGGAGTATTGTTTTAACGGGTTAAGAATAAAGAGGGGTATTTTTGTAACGCGAGTAACAAGGGGTATGTTTGTAACGGGAGACTGCATTAAGGGGGTATAATTATGACGGGGTAAAGAAACAAGGGTGTATGCTTATTAAGGTAAAGGTAAGGTGGCAGCAGATGCCATGAGCTGCTTAGCCACGCTGATCATCGCCGTAATTTTACAAGAGTATTGTGCGCTCTCAGCTGGAAGTTTGCTCACCCTTGTGGGGTGGATGTGGACAGGTGGCACCAAAACAACTGGACTACATTGAGAACAAAGCTGTAAGAAGTATTAATACAAATGAACTACCTCCCCAACAAGTAGGAAGGAATATTGCCTCGCTTGCATTATTTTACAGATACTTTAATGGCAATCGCTCAGATGAAGTTGCATCCATTGTGCCGCCTCTCCATGCCTTGCCCCGCTCTAAACGGGCATCTGGTAGCGCTCATGACTGGACTGTTACGCTGCCTTATTGCAGAATTTCTGCTGATCAGAATTCTTTTATTCCTGTACCGCATCTCTGGAACCCGCTTCCCCAGAGTTACTTCCCCCCAAACTTCAACCTACAGCTGTTGAAGTCCAACTGTTACAGATTTTTTATGAAAGTAGGACACCTGTAATCTGGTGTATAGAATAATTTTTATGTAATTTCTTTTTCCTTCCTCTGTTCATCTTCTGGGGAAAAAAAAAAAAAAAAAAAAAATCTTTGAGCCTGTAGTGGATTATCCTCCCATTTTCCTGCTATAAAATGCCAGCCAAGGCATTACCCTGGGTACTAATTTCACCTGACAACCCACAACGGGTGGCTGGACTCCTGAGTCGAGTGATGCCAGCTGCCCGCACCAGGATTCGCACCTTGGCGGGAGGTGGCAGGCAGCTTTGTAGTTAGGGATGCTGACCACTGAGCCACCGTGGCGTAAAATTAACCTTTTACCTCCCGACTTCACTTCACATGGGATACAGCAGGGATGGCATTCAGCGTACTGTCCTTCACCTACTGGCTCATAGTCGCGAAGCTTACTGTGGTGGAGTTAGGAGGCTGTGTAACAGCTTTTCCTTAGCGATGGGGTTTGCATACACCATCTTAAGGTTCGTTGTTTTATTACTTAGATCATTGTAGCACATTGAAGCAGGTGACGTCTTTTCCTTGTCACTGTTGCTGCTGCCTGACAATTGGACTCCAGAAAGATGTCTATATTAACAGGGAAGGTGTGAAGGAAACCTGTATATGCTTCCCCCAGTACCGAAAATCCCCCCAAAGACAAATACCACCGCCAGAACTGACCAAGAGCACCACCAAAAATATATGCCATGGAAGAGTTGAAATAGAGGCTGTGGCGCGTGGACACCAGAGATTTTATGGTTAGTGCTGGAACAGTGGTGGGGATGGGTAGCCTGCAGGCCATGTGGTACAGCGCAGCCAGCACCGTGCTGAACACAACACACGCCGTTGGCCTTTACCAGGCTACTGCTGAAGCAGAGAGAGAGAGAGAGAGAGAATAAATACTCGTCTCACTGGCCAGTTCGGCTCTCTTTTTCTCTCTCCGAAGAAATTTAAAAATATTTTTCCAAACAACATCAGTTAATTCTTAATGAACCACCCCTAATTAATTCTTAATGAACCACCCCTAAATTTAATCCCTGCCTCCGTCTCCGCCTTCTGTAAAATAAGAATAATAATAATAATGATAATTTGATAATAATAATAATAATAATAATAATAATAATTTTTCCATTCTTAGGAAATATATACCGAACAAATACTCTCTCTCTCTTTCTCTCTCTCTCTCTATTTGGCTAATTAATATATTTTTCGTATACAAAACCAGCCACTATCTAATGGACCAACGTTAAATCCCTACCCCAATCCTTGTTACAAAAATGCTTATTTTATCCCTACCCTTTGATAATACATACCGTGACAAATATACCCCCATTTATGTGTGTCCATTTGCCTGCCTGGCATTCTCTCTCTCTCTCTCTCTCTCTCTCTCTCTCTCTCTCTCTCTCTCTCTCTCATAAATATTACTCCTGTCGTCATATATCCCATACAAATGCAATATTCTCACTATTCCAGCGTGAAAAATGCACCCCCTGGCTCTACCCCGTGATATATATACCTCTACCTTCTCTTGTGACATATGTACCCCCAGCTTCCTCCACTCGTGACATATGTACCCCCAGCTTCCTCCACTCGTGACATATGTACCCCCAGCTTCCTCCACTCGTGACATATGTACCCCCAGCTTCCTCTACTCGTGACATATGTACCCCCAGCTTCCACTCGTGACATATATACCCCCAGCTTCCACCACTCGTGACATATGTACCCCCAGTTTCCTCCACTCGTGACATATGTACCCCCAGCTTCCTCCACTCGTGACATATGTACCCCCAGCTTCCTCCACTCGTGACATATGTACCCCCAGCTTCCTCCACTCGTGACATATGTACTCCCAGCTTCCTCCACTCGTGACATATGTACCCCCAGCTTCCTCCACTCGTGACATATGTACCCCCAGCTTCCACCACTCGTGACATATGTACCCCCAGCTTCCTCCACTCGTGACATATGTACCCCCAGCTTCCTCCACTCGTGACATATGTACCCCCAGCTTCCTCCACTCGTGACATATGTACCCCCACCCCCTGTTTCCCTTTTGCCATATACAAGTTTTCAGTTTTATCTATAGACTTCTTTTATTTTCTTGCAATAAACTCTCTCTCTCTCTCTCTCTCTCTCTCTCTCTCTCTCTCTCTCTCCAAACGGTCATCAGAGTGGAATGTGGGATTTTTATCAGTAAACATCAGAAACTACAATTAAGTATAATCAATATTAAATTCAGATACATCATTGGCCACCAGATCAAGCACTGCATCAAAGGCCCATATTCTTGTCGGTTGAAGAAGCTACTTATGAGCATTTCTTAAGCGATTTATTTTTTGATTACACCTTACCTTCCTCTTTTGTGGCAAAAAAGTTCTTAAAATATCGCCATACTCTGTGTAAATAGCGCACAAGATAATGTTAACCAACCGAATTTGAAAATAAATCGCTAAGGAAGAGGTGTTAGGGAGCGTCCTTAACCAACAAGAGTGCGGGTCAGAATTGTGGGCATGGAAGACGCCTGTGGTAATAGTGCAGTGACGCGGCCATAGAAGCACTTGGATGGCAGGCGTTTTCAGTAGTCTCTTATTGAAGGTGGTAATAAATCTACTGGGCTGGGCAGTAGGTGTAGGTATCCACCATTCACTCACCTGATGTAGTGCTGCCTTCCAGTGAAGGTACGTTGAGAGACCAACTCAATGGAACCTTGTAATATATCTACACAACCATTCACTACATTGGTTACTAAATACGGTTTGGGTGGATTATTTTCACGCTAAAAGTCTCCCAAGCCCTATACTCTTATTTCCTTTTTCACCACCTCCTCATAGTTCTCCCTCGCCTCTTCGTCTCTTCTCTCCTTATCTCTTCTACTTGCTCTTCTTGCTTTCCTTCTCTTCCTCAAATTTCTACCTCTTCATTCCCCCTTCTCTTCCGCTCTCTATTTTTCTCTTTCTTATTTCCCTTTATTCCTAACCATACCCCCATCCACTCTTCCCCTCCTTCTTCCTCATTCTCTCTCTCTCTTCGCCCTCATCTTCATCATTTTGTCGCTACAAGCCCCCTTCTTTTCACTCTCCCCTTTCCTTTCTTTCATTCCTCCTCCTTTCCTTCTTCCCTATTTCTTCCCTATTT
Organism: Coenobita brevimanus; assembly: GCF_032717465.1. Lineage (NCBI taxonomy): Eukaryota > Metazoa > Arthropoda > Malacostraca > Decapoda > Coenobitidae > Coenobita > Coenobita brevimanus. The sequence continues at coordinate 46,315,769 of NC_137021.1, forward strand.
CCTCTTCTTCTTTTCTCCTCCTCTTTCCTCCTCCTCTTCTTACCTCCTTCCCCCTCTCTCTCAGTCCAGTCCCACCCTGTTCATTCCTTGTACTGTTGGGATGAGTCTTGTTGTGGGTCTGTCCTTCTCCTTTACTTACTGACCAATGCCGCACCACCTCGTTGGGTCACTAAGGTCTGTGTAGTCTGTGGAACTGTTCCCCTCCGCCCTCCCCCCCATCCCTCTTTCTTCTTTCATTCTCTCGTCCTCCTTTCTCCTGTACCTCCTCTCTCTTCCTTCTTTATATCGTCCCCCTCTCGCTTCCTTACAACTCCCCACCCCCTTCCTTCTTTTCCATTCCTTCTTTTTTTTTCTTCCTCTTCCTCTCTCCACCTCCTTTCCCCTAGCCCCTTCTTTTACTTCTCCTCTTGCTTATTCTCTTTCTCCCTATCCTCTTCTTTCCGTACTTCTATTCCCCTCCTTCTTTTTCTCTCCTCCTCCTCCCCCTGCCCACTCCCTCCATTCACCCCTCCCTCCCCTAAGCCCCCCCTTTCCCCACTCCCCTCTCGCCCCCTTCTCACCAGGCGGCCATCACTTCCCAGTTTTCACCCCAGCCCTTATGGCTTTACGGCCCACTATGCCGCCCTAACGAAGCAAAATTTCAACCTTTCGACCCCGCACCAAAACACACTTTAATATCTGCCATAAGTTGTTAGGCTGGGCGAGAACAAAAAAGACACACACACACACACACACACACACACACACACACACACACACACACACACACACACACACACACACACACACACACACACACGTCGGCAGTTTAAAATAAAACAAGATTAAACAAGTCAAAAACACCGCGCCCAGCAGTTGGTCTGAGGACCCAACCTTTGATAATGCCCTGTGATCTTGACCCTTGACAGATGGTTATATAAATCGAACTACTTAATTCTTGCCTGACCCTCAACCGTTCCACGAGGGTTGCTCCAAATCAGATAATGAATATTAGAGTTCACTTTGCCTGTACCCTTGGTCTATGTCCCACTGTATTGTTTTCAGAATCCTGTTTCGTCATCTTTGGCTGACCCTCAGTCCTTCCACTACTTTTTGGTCTGATTATAAAATAACTCTGAGCTATGGAGTTAAACATCTGACCTTGCCATGTGACCTTGATTTTTAACTAATTGTTCTCACTATCAAATTACTTCACTCTTGCATTACCTCCAGCCCTTACCAATTACTTACTTCACTCTTGCATCACCTCCAGCCCTTACCAATTACTTACTTCACTCTTGCATCACCTCCAGCCCTTACCAATTACTTACTTCACTCTTGCATCACCTCCAGCCCGTACCAATTACTTACTTCACTCTTGCATCACCTCCAGCCCTTACCAATTACTTACTTCACTCTTGCATTACCTCCAGCCCTTACCAATTACTTACTTCACTCTTGCATTACCTCCAGCCCTTACCAATTACTTACTTCACTCTTGCATCACCTCCAGCCCTTACCAATTACTTACTTCACTCTTCCATCACCTCTAGCCCTTACCACAAACACTGTCTAAGTCACATCAAAGTCCTTTATGTTGACACTGTTATGTAACCATGACCTTAAACCTCTTCTTAAAAAAAAAAAAAAAAAAAAAAAAAAAAGATTCATCTCCTTGGCTGATTCTCACCCCTTCCACCAAGTTTGGTTTATAGCAGATCGAAACAGTTTCAGGTGTTTTGTTCGTCCGTAGTTTCCTCTGGTAACAAATATTTCTACGCCGCGAGACTCTTTGATTCTCTACCCATTGGTTATTTATTAATATCCTTTCTTTTGTTTTATATATTTATTTTATGGTCCTAAAGAAAGTGATGGACATGCCCTAAGTGTGAAGGTGAAGTGCAAGAGTAGGCCGACTTGTGTTCTTGACTATAGGCATACAGTTGGCAACATATAAACCTGGTACAGCATCAGTGTGCAGCAGAGGTGTGGCATTTGGTACAGCATCAGTGTGCAGCAGAGGTGTGGCATTTGGTACAGCATCAGTGTGCAGCAGAGGAGTGGCATTTGGTACAGCATCAGTGTGCAGCAGAGGTGTGGCATTTGGTACAGCATCAGTGTGCAGCAGAGGTGTGGCATTTGGTACAGCATCAGTGTGCAGCAGAGGTGTGGCATTTGGTACAGCATCAGTGTGCAGCAGAGGTGTGGCATTTGGTACAGCATCAGTGTGCAGCAGAGGTGTGGCATTTGGTACAGCATCAGTGTGCAGCAGAGGTGTGGCATTTGGTACACTTGACAAGCTTGACATAATCACATGTTTGTTGGTGGCACTGACAGCAGTGAACGCAGGTGTCAAATATTAGTTGAAATGACCAAGTAACTGTGAGGCAGGAACGTCCGAAATTGTAGCCACACCTCCACTGCACACTGCCACTGTACCAGCTGCATGTGTGGCCAACTGTACATCACAGTCACTGACAACAATTAGCAAAGCCTCTGTACCAGCTGCATGTGTGGCCAACTGTACATCACAGTCACTGCCTACATTTAGCAAAGCCTCTGTACCAGCTGCATGTGTGGCCAACTGTACATCACACTGCCAACACTTAGCAAAGCCACTGTACCAGCTGCATGTGTGGCCAACTGTACATCACAATCACTGCCAACACTTAGCAAAGCCACTGTACCAGCTGCATGTGTGGCTATCGCAGTCACTGCCAACACTTAGCAAAGCCTCTGAACACATGGACCCGTATTCTCGACGGGTAAGGAAGCTCCCTCACACTCCTTCCTTAGCGATTTATTTGAGTAAATTGCTGGTTAATATCCTTTTATGTGTTATTTATGCAAATTATGACGATATTGGAAGGATTTGTGTAACAGAATAAGACGGCAAGGTTTAATAAGCAATACAAATCGCTTAGGAAGAGGTGCTGCGGAGCATCCTTGACCGACGACATAATTTCAGGCTCGAGTAACGGGATCTTGATGTACGTTGGGGTCACTATGGCTAGATACCGGTACTGTTGTGTGTGTGTGTGGGTGTGGGTGTGTGGGTGTGGGTGTGTTAACAAACTTGGTGAAGATGTTGATTGTCGGGGAAGGACTGACGTATTGCTTTTGAGAACAATAGGTCAGTTGTCAAGGTTACAGGGCTGGGTCAGTGGCTGGACTAGCAAGGTCAGCTTAAACAATTTACTTTTTATTTAATTTATACAAAACTTGCTGAAAGAATTGGGAGTACGGAAGGAACGAAAGGCATCAATTTTGATAACAGTCAGAGGTCAAGGTCACAGGGAAAGGTCAGGTGTTCGGCTTCATGACTAGTTGGTGGGCGCGGGTGTTGCACTCCAAGCCCCGTATTCTCATAGGTTAAGGAGGCTCCCCAACACCTCTTTCTTAGCGATTTATTTTTGGATATGGTTGACTAGTATCGTTCTGTACGTTATTTATGCAGAATATGGTGATATTGAAATGATTTAAATAACTCAGAAGAGGGCAGCAGTGTGTAATAAATGAAATAGTTCGCTTAGGGAGAGATGTTAGGGAGCTTCCTTAAACCGACAGGAATACGATCCGGTGTCAAAGTCGCAGGGAAAGGTCAGAGGTCAAGGTCAGTAGGCAAGGTCAGCTTATACGGCCTTAATCTCAATTGGTCAAACTTGGTGGAAGTGTTAAGGGTCAGGCAAGGATGTACTAATTCGATATTGAGGGCAGTCGATCGAAGGTCAAGATCGCAGGGGAAAGGTCAAATATCCGGCCTCACTAACAGGTGGCGCGGCTCCTTCTTGTATTGCTTATAATTTCTTAAGTACTGTAACATTCTCTTGTTTTCTGGTCATAATAATCAGCATCTTCATTGTCAGTAGAGTCATAATTTTTTTTTACCAGTCATCATGATGATGATGATGATGATGATGATCATCATCATCATCATCATCATCATCATAATCATCATCATCATCACCACCACCACCATCAACAAGCCTACCGTAATTAATGCCATTGCGATCCTCAGCTCATTAATTACTCAGGCCAGTGTAAATCTAGGCCAGCTGTGGCCCAACTCAATTAAGTGTTGCTGGAGCATAAAGGGAAAAAGACTAACCTTGTGTGAGTGTGACAGCAGAGTGGCTTCACCCAGGGGCATGGAGAGTTAGCCACAGTTGCTGGAGAGAGAGAGAGAGAGAGAGAGAGAGAGAGAGAGATTGTGTTTGTGCTTGTGGTTTTGTGTGTATTGTTTTTCCTTTTGTGTGTGTGTGTGTGTGTGTGTGTAATTTTTTTTCTTTTTTCACCGGGTCGGTCAGGATCACTTGATGGTCATGATCGTCAGCTTTTACCCTCCAGGAAGGGAGCTGAGAGGTCATATAGTCCGATCTAAGGGCAAGGCTGTGACCTTCACACACGCACACACCCGTTCCCTTGCTCAAGGGGGACAGTAACCGCCCACTTCGTCAGTGAAACTTTTCACAACCTGAGCGAGGCGCGAACTCCCGTCCACCAGATGGCAAGCGAGAACGTTACCACTGAGCCAGCGAGCGGTGTGTGTGTGTGTGGGGGGGGGTGTTCTGTCAAACAAGTGTCATCAACCGGAATACATCCCAGACAAAAGAAACATCCCTCCCCCCCACTAAAAAAAAAAAAAAAAATAGACCGTCGCGAAAACAAAATTTATTCCAATGATATTGTAATATTTTTTGTTGAATACTTTTTTAGTTTTGTGTATTTGATATATCTATCTATCTATCTCTACATATCCGTCTGTCGATAGATAAAAGTATGATAGATAAGTAGATATACAGATAAAATGAGCCCAACTCTTAACAGCCGGTTTCCTAAGACCAGACCTGCTGCATATCACACACCTCCACATGTCACCACTTCGGCGCTAACACCCTCTGACCATACTGAATAAATGCTTGGGGCGTCTCAACAGACTTTTTTTTTGGGGGGGGGGGTTACATGTCGGTGTGTGTTTTAGTGAAATTCAGCGGCGTAAACTCCTGCCTTGGCCAGCTGTGTTGGGATATTGGCTCAGGATTGTGTGTGTGTGTGTGTGTGTGTGTGTGTGTGTGTGTGTGTGTGTGTGTGTGTGTGTTTTGATGGGGGTTACATGTGGGTGAGTGTGTTTTCATGAAATTCTGCAGCATAAACTCCTGCCTTGGCCAGCTGTGTTGGGCTATTGGGCCAGGCTTTTGTTGTAAAGGCAAACGTCGGTGATAGATGGCGAGAGGGAAGATTAGATCGTTCAGGCCAAGGACGTCTTTTGTCCATCGTTGCGGCTGCCAGTCGATGTTATTAAGAAATAAAGTGGAAGTAAAGCGCTTCAGACACAGCACGTTTGGCTTGTATATATTCCTGTGGCAGCAGACGATTTAAGGCGCACTGAACTGCACGTGTAAGATACAGGCTTTATTAACCCCTTCATTACGAGGCGGCTCCCCTGACAAAAAGGAAAGAGCTTGGCAGTAGCGACAAAAAACTAACAAAAGACGCTACTGAAGAGATTAATGGCAGCAGCCGTGGCAATCCTGCGTGTCTTATTGTTGCTGATGCCAGGCGATTTGTTTGATGTTTGGCCACACCTTTACACCTGTAGGACTTGAGGTGCCCTTCATTAACACCTGCACTGCTAATGACCTCACCTGTAGGACTTGAGGTGCCCTTCATTAACACCTGCACTGCTAATGACCTCACCTGTAGGACTTGAGGTGCCCTTCATTAACACCTGCACTGCTAATGACCTCACCTGTAGGACTTGAGGTGCCCTTCATTAACACCTGCACTGCTAATGACCTCACCTGTAGGACTTGAGGTGCCCTTCATTAACACCTGCACTGCTAATGACCTCACCTGTAGGACTTGAGGTGCCCTTCATTAACACCTGCACTGCTAATGACCTCACCTGTAGGACTTGAGGTGCCCTTCATTAACACCTGCACTGCTAATGACCTCACTAAATCCCATTATGGTCGTTTGGATATGCCAGGAAGAAAAAATAAAAAAGGATTAAAGGGCTTCAACTTTGTCATTCTCTCTCTCTCTCTCTCTCTCTCTCTCTCTCTCTCTCTCTCTCTAAGCCCGTAAAGTCTGCCAGAATTTTTTTAGCACTTCATTCCTGAAAGAAGTATAATGAAGTAAAAAAAAAAAAAAAAGCAAATTCCAGCTATGTTTATGTTTGGGTTGTTGAGGGTGAGGCAGCGGGGGAATGAGTGGCCTGGCCTGGTCTATGGCGGGAGAAAATGGGTGTTGGAGGGCATAAACTTGGGTGGGGGGACTCGTGTGTTTGATATTTGATGGCTTATTCCCTTCCTTTGATGGGCTGGAGGTCAGAACAGCCCCAGCGCACAAATTTCTGGTCATTTTTTATCGTTATTTGTATTTTCCTTTTCACCAAAATGGTACACGTGCGTGACGTCATGGGAAGGCATCGCATGACTGGACATCCATTGACAAGTGAGATATTCAGACATGTTACTGAACCAGATATTGTGAAGGGAAAATCAGGCTACCATTTGTTAACATAATTACTGAACTACATGAGTGAAATGGAACAAGTTTTACCTTTGACATGCCGTAAATTATTTTATGTGCCGTGGAGGTACAGGAGGACGGGGATGTGGGCTGGGGGAAGGGCAGCCAAATGGCAGGGAACAGGGTGACTTAAAGGCGATTTGTTTGTGGCCGTCTTTTATGTATTGGAGCATCTGGCTATAGACAGAAGGATAGCAATGGAATCCAGTTTAACTATTTCCTATCCATAGACATCTTAGAATTGCCCGTCTTCATTAATTAGGACCCTGCCTACATCATTTGCATCAGTACTTAATAAAAAGACTGTCTCTTGTGAGACGCCACGTACAACAGATTACATGGTTGGCTAACTGTAAACTTTACACTCACTGACAAGTGTGAATTTGTACTTCTTGTGACAGTATAATAAAATTAAAATGTTGGCTAATTGTCAAACGTACCGTGAGAATGGTGACGTCATATGAAGCACTACAGGATTGGCTGATTTTTTAAAACCAGGCCACCAATCACAGGCCTTGATATCTGTAATGATGACGTCACATGCTGGATACCACACGATTGGCTAATTTCAGACCTAACAACCAATCACCAGCCTTGATATCTGTAATGGTAACGTCACTTGCTGGATATTACATGGCTGGATAATTGTAAGCTCAGCAGCCGGTCACAATCCTGGATAGCCTTGGTGTTGGCCTATCAAGGGCAGGATCGTGGTTTTACTGCATATCTGTTGGTAAATATCGAGTGGGCGATAAAGCACGTCATCTGGAGCCATCGAGAAGCGTTCATAAGAGGTCGTTGATGGTTTATAGGTGAGTCAGGTGCACATAACCAGGACTGGGAGCATTAAGGAAAATTTCGTAAGTTTTCCTATATTCTGGTGGTAGATGAGGCGTCAGCCATCCACTCACCCGATGTACACAGACACACGTGATTCTCCACTAGATGACGAGCCAAATGCTTTCCTGTAACTTTATAACCAAATGAACACTTGTGGTTAAGTTGCTCCAACTGGATGGTGTCCGTAAGGATTTCCTCTTAAGTGTGTTTATCCTACCGCAAATACCTGCTGTCAGGAATATGCAGAAATGATACAATGTGGTGGAGAGAGTGCAGTGAACTGTCTTTGGGTAATATGTCAAAATGCCTGGATTAATAGAACTGTACCCGTGGAAGACAAAAAGGTTGTATTATTACCTTCTTACAAGAGGTGGCAGAAGGGAGTGCTGAAATACTATGGAATAAGTCTCATGAGGGTTGTAGGAAAGGTATTTGGAAAACTAGTGATAATAATGGTAAGACACCAGAATGCTGGTGACTGAACAAGTTACCTTTGAGAATGGTAATGGACGTCTAGATCGTATATTTGCAGCAATACAGATAGTGGAGAAAGCATATGGAGGTGTATTTGTGAATTACGTTGGAGAGAGGAAATAGGGATGAAGCATGGAAGCTGCTGGAAATGTTCCATGTGCAAGAACACCTGATGAATCTTCCATATAATAGTTTTCTTGGGTGTAAAGCAATAGGAGATATTAATTAATGCTAAGTAAATAGAAATAATGGCCATTACCGGTACTAATTCGAAACCTGGATCTCAGTTACTCATCTGGTTCTTGCCGTGGATGAAAGTTGTTGGGCATGTCCGGTGTGGATGGACAACTTGATGATTGTTGTAAAGATACTTTATCATGTGAAATGTTAATGTAAATAATTAGTTAATATTAGAAAGAGAAACCCAGATGTACGAATGGATCTAAACTTGTTCAGTCACAGATCTGGTTTTGTATCCCTGTCCATTGTGACGGCTTCTGTTAAACAAACGGCCACTTTGTGGTAAAATTTTACCCCTTATTTAAAGGAAAATAAGAAGAGGTGTGTGTCAGTCATAGGTGTATTTGTATTGTTATTACTGGGTTTACTAACACATTACACACATTACTGGGGATTACGGTGATGATGGTGATGACGATGATAAAATGGATGGTTATAATAACAAAGGTAATGATGAGGGAGAAGGCTAGTCTGTCAGTCTTTCATGTGATTCTGTGTGTGTGTGTGTGTGTGTGTGTGTGTGTGTGTGTGTGTGTGTGTGTGTGTGTGTGTGTGTGTGTGTTGGCAGTATATAAAAGAGTGCGTGTGAGTATTTTTATTAAAACAATCGATGTTAATTATTAAAACTGAATGCATTAACGGAGAGGAAGACAGTGTAAGAAACCCTATCCGTTACTGGTGCAATTACATACGAGAGAGAGAGAGAGAGAGAGAGAGAGAGAGAGAGACTGTTTTCAGGCTAAATATTTGCCTCACATACAGAACGGTTCAACAATACTGACTACCGAGTACCTCCAGTCTGTTATCGATTTATTTCCAAAAAAAAAAAAAAAAAAAAAGAAAAAGTAAAAGAAAAGAGAAAAGAAACCCCTGGATAGATGAGAATCGAATCCTGGTAGATAGTGATGGCTCAGGAGCCTCTTCCTGTGTGTGTGTGTGAGGTTTCTGTTTAGTCTGTTTATGCTTAAGTGTGTTTATCGTAAATTGTTGTCAGGTATATGCAGAAATGATACAATGTGGTGGAGAGAGTGCAGTGAACTGTCTGTGGGTAATATGTCAAAATGCCTGGATTAATAGAACTGTACCCGTGGAAGAGAAAAAGGTTGTAATATTACCTTGGTACAAGAGGTGGCAGAAGGGAGTGCTGAAGTTATTATGGAATAAGTCTGCTGAGTGTTGGAGCAAAGGTATTTGGAAGAACAGTGATAAAGATAAGACAGATACCAGACTGTTTGGTGAGTGAGGGACAGGGTAATTTTTTGTGTGGTAATGGATGTCTTCAACTCATATTTACAGCAGTACAAATAATGAAGAAAAGCATATGGAGGTGGATTTGTGAATTAAATTTGACAGGAAATTGGTGATCAATTATGAAGCGTGTTGAAGTTAATGATGTGACCAGTCACCTGATGAATGTTGCATACAGCATTGTTCATATATCAAAACAATACTGTTCTAAGTCACACATCTGGTTCTTTCCCTGGATGGAAGTTGTTTCCAGTGTGGAAGAAAAAGTGGTGAAAGTTATAAAGAGATTTTGTTATGTGAAGCAATGTTGTAAATTATTAAGTAGTTGTGAAAAAGAGAAATTTGTGTTTTTAAATGGATCGAAACCTGGTTCTCAGTCATAGATCTGGTTTCTTTCCCTGTCAGTTGTGAGGCTTTCTAGTAAAGGAACGGCCACACCCTGATAAAATTTCTTTCCTTATACAGAGGAAAAGAGGAAAGAGAAGCGTGTAGCAATCATAGGAATATTTATAGTCTCACTATAACAGGCAAAATATATATTGTAGGATACTTATACATTGAGTTAGGCATATAACGTTGTATTGTTGTAGGATTTTCACGAATTGGCGCGAGCGTGTTTATAGATTCGTGACATTTTGTTTCAGTTTGAAAACCGCGAATTCTATTGGAATCTCACTGAGTATCACTCAGTTCAACCGTCCTAGCGTTCACTCGATTGGGACGGTTTTCAGAACATTTTTCACTGTTTCATAAGTGATCATCCTTGCACGCGACATTAGCGCCTTCGCTGAGTGATTTATTGTGAGCGTATGTCGCTCACTTTCTTTCCGTTGACCGTTGAGCCAAGCACGGCAATCCCTCGCCCCCTTTCATAATTCGAAATCAGTCAGGATTGGATCGTCATGAGAGCAGGTTCGTTTACAGCGAGTTCCTAAAATCTCCACCTAGCGGTGAATCGGTGAAGAGCTTTTAGCGTGCTTGCAGTGTCCGTCCTACGTATTGACGCCCAGTCATTCCGCTTAGCCCCTCCACTGACCAGTATTTTCTTTCGTTTTTCCTAGGTTTAAGTGCTTAGCTTCGAGTGAGCGAGTGAGTGTATTTTCCTTGTTATTTTGAAGTCATTTTGAGACTCATGTAATGTAAATTTATTTCATTGTAATAAATAAATTTAGTTCATTTTCCTTGAGCTTAGTCTAATTAAACTCGTGTTTTATTTCTCCACATTAAGCTTATTCTAGTTGCCGCTCCTAGTTTGCATAAACGCTTTGCATTATTCATATCTGGTACTTAGGCCAGTCTTTTTGGATTAAGCTTAAATCCATTGTGCCAACCAGGAGTTAATGCACCGGCAAGAACCTGTTTATCATTATTAGCATTAGTTATTGATTGTCAGGGGTGGAGTCACTTTCTCGAGAGGCTAACAGTACTACAAACAGCACTCGTGAGTAATTAGTTTCTGCTGTGTACTGTTGAGAAAGTTTATAAATTCTCATCCTTAGAGAATCGGCGAAGTAAGCCGGCATAAAGTAAAACTTGCTGCATGATTTCTCAAATCATTTTTTGTCCCTATTTACAAGCAACGTTTTAAAGTAATTATAATTTTAGAATTCACAAAACCCCGTGACAAGGATAGCACAGTACACTAGCGCAGAGAGAGAGAGAGAGAGCGCATTGGTATACGGAAAACAACGAACAAAATGGGAATTCAGCTAACGAATGCATCACATCCTTGAAAAAAGAAGCCCATAGAACATTGGTTTCGACCCCGGACCCTCACTAACCAGACCCAGTTATCTACCACTGTTGGCTGTTGTGGCTTCTGTCAGTCATATGTAAGGAAAAGCTATATGTCTATCTGTCCTTATATCTATCTTCTATCTATCCCAGCCAAGGCAGCCACAGCCTCACTCTTCCATCCCTAAGTAAAGCCTTGGTAAACTTACGTGAATAATTAACTCTTTCATGGTCACGATGCCTCTAGTATTCTGTTCCAGCTAACGCCAGACGATTTTATTGACCTAAGAGTGGTTCATTAAAAATCACTTCGTTATTTTCTTCACATAAAGACACACGGGTTGATGTCTGACCTTGCCCTGTGACCTTGACTTTCGACTGACTGACCTCAAAATTAAGTTAGGTCTTCATTTACCCTCAGTTCGTGCGCCAAGTTGGGTTTAAAGAGAATACAAAATTTTACGTCGATATTGCTAGGTCAAAGTTTAACCTAACCCTGTGGCCTTGTCCTTTGACCTGTTGTTCTCAAAACCAAACAGTAAAATCCTTGGCTTATCCTGAACACTTCCACCAAATGTGATGAATTGGGGAAAAGCATGTTTGCTATTTTGTTCACACACACACACACACACACACACACACACACACACACACACCTCGCTGGCGCAGTGGTAACGTTCTGGCTTGCCATCTGGTAGACGGGAGTTCACGCCTCGCTCAGGTTGCGAAAAGTTTCACTGACGAAGTGGTTGGTTACTGTCCCCCTAGAGCAAGGGGACGGGTGTGTGCGTGTGTTAAAGTCACAGCTTTGCCCTTAGATGGGACTATATTATGAGCTCTCAGCTCCCTTCCGGGAGGGTAAAAGCTGACGATCACGACCATCAAATGATCCTGACCGACCCGGTGATTTACACACACACACACACACACACACACACACACACACACACACTAAAACGTACACAGTCACACACACACACACACATAAAGACACAAACAAACAAGTAAACACTTTAACACACACACTAACACACATAAACACACACGGAAGAGCACATAGAAAAAACACACACAAAGACACAAATACAAGCACACAAATGCACACAGAAAAACCGAACCACACACACACACACACACACGTACATATCCTTCTTTCCACAGACACACAATCGTGGTCATGGAGGTATTGCAGAGAGAGAGAGAGAGGGGGGGGGAGGGAGGCAGGGAGAGAGAGTTCAAAATAAAAACATTGACATCAATAAGCGAAGAACGTGAAAAAAATACAATAAACAAACACAAAGCAAACATGAACTCAACTTTGAACCCCGTCGTGATACAGGCAAAGAAAGCCTGCTGCTTCGTGGGTTCGATCCCGGAGCCTCAGTGTCCAGACCCAGATATCCACCTGTGTTGGCTGTGCGAGTTTGTGACTGATGGACGGATGCATTGGCTGTCTGTGGAACTGTCTCTTTATCTGTCTCTCTGTCTGTCTCTCTGTCTGTTCATGTGTTGGTAACTGTTAGCCTACCTATCCATCTATCTATATCTGTCTTCCTTAATCATTTATCCTCATTTCTGACTTTGTCTTTCAAAGCCTTCACCATTATTTTGTTTGCCTATCTGTATATCTGTTTATCTATGTATCTGAATATCTGTCTATCCATCCATCTGTCTATCTGTCTACGTATCTGTGAATCAGTCTGTCAGTCTATCTATCTGTCTATCTACTTTAGTATATACGTCGGTGTCTCTGTAAATCTGCTTACCTGTCATCCCCTTTCTCCATCTTTTACTCCGTCTGTTGCCCGATGTCCAATCCCAGAGTTCATCATGCTGACCACAAGAAAACGCCTCTAAACCGCCCAATGGCCACTTATCAACGCTCCATCATCAGCATCATTTTCATTAGCATCATCATCATAACCATCACTTACTAGAGAGAGAGAGCGGGGTGGGTGGGTTAGGGAGGGAGGTAGAGAGTGACATTGGGAGGGAGGGAGGGAGACAGGCAAAAGAGAGCGAGAGAGAGTCTACTTGCTCGCAAAATCTTTACCTCACATACAGAACAATACAATATTAACTGCTCACGACCAAGCATCTCCAATCTGTAATGATTTATTTATAAAAGAAAAAAGAAACCCTAGACACCCTGGAATGGAATCCTGGTAGATAGTGATGGCTCAGGAGCCTCTTGCTGTGTGTGTGTGTGTGTGTGTGTGTGTGTGTGTGTGTGTGTGTGTGTGTGAGGTTTCTGTTTAGTGTGTTTATGCTTAAGTGTGTTTATCCTAAATTGTTGTCAGGTATATGCAGAAATGATACAATGTGGTGGAGAGAGTGCGGTGAACTGTCTGTGGGTAATATGTCAAAATGCCTGGATTAATAGAACTGTACCCGTGGAAGAGAAAAAGGTTGTAATATTACCTCCGTACAAGAGGTGACAGAAGGGAGTGCTGAAGTTATTATGGAATAAGTCTGATGAGTGTGGTAGGAAAAGTATTTGGAAAACTAGTGATAATAATGATAAGTAAGATACCGGACTGCTGCTGACTGAACAGGGTACCTTTGAGAATGGTAATCAATGTCTAGATCGTATATTTGCAGCAGTACAGATAGTGGAGAAAGCATATGGTAGTGTATTTGTGAATTGGGTCGGAGAGAGGAAATGGGGATGAGTCATGGAAGCTGCTGGAAATGTTTGAAGTGAAAAAACACCCGATGAATGCTGCATATATTAGTCTTCATGGGTGAAAAACAATAGAGGAAGTTAGTAAGTGTTAATTAAAGAGAAATAATCGCCATTACTGGTATTAATTCGAAACCTGGTTCTCAGTTACTCATCTGGTTCTTGCCGTGGATGAAAGTTGTTGGGCATGTCCGGTGTGGACGGAGAACTTGATGATTGTTGTAAAGATACTTTATCATGTGAAATACTGTAACTAACTGGTTAATATTAGAAAGAGAAACCCTCACGTACGAATCGAAACCCGTTCTCAGTCACATACCTGGTTTGTTTCCCTGTCCATTGTGACGGCTTCTGTTAAACAAACGGCCACAACCCGGTAAATATTTACCCTTTATTCAGAGGAGAAAAAAAAGTGCGAAATGTGTGTCAGTCATGGGTGTATTTGTCTTGTATTTACTGGGTTTGCTAACACATTACACATATTACTGGGAATTACGGTGATGATGGTGATGATGGTGACGATGATGAGGAAAACGATGGTAATGATAACAAAGGTAATGATGATGGCGTACTCTGTCAGTCTTTCCTGTGATTCTGTGTGTCTGTGTGTGTGTGTGTGTCTGTGGGTGTGTGTGTGTGTGAATGTGTGTGTGTGTGTGTGTGTGGGTGTGTGTGTGTGTGTGTATTAGCTTATATATCTGTACGTGTCAATCTACTTACTCAGGCAATACAAACCGGGACTCGCGAAACAAAATTTGTTGTATTATGATGTGTGTGTGTGTGTGTGTGTGTGTGTGTGTGTGTGTGTGTATCAATTTATTTATCTGTACGTGTCAATCTACTTACTCAGGCAATACAAACCGGGACTCACGAAACGAAATTTGTTGTATTATGATGTGTGTGTGTGTGTGTGTGTGTGTGTGTGTGTGTGTGTGTGTGTGTTGGCAGTATATAAAAGAGTGCGTGTGAGTATTTTTATTACAAATGGTAGTTATTAAAACTGAATGCATGATCGGAGAGGAAGACTGTGTACGAAACCTTATCCGTTTCTGGTGCAGTTACATACGAGAGAGAGAGAGAGAGAGAGAGAGAGAGAGAGAGAGAGAGAGAGCAGTAAACGGAAAAAAGAAGCTTGCAGGTGTGGTAGGTTGGATCCCGGGCCTCACACAGCAGACCCAGTTATGTACCTGTGCTGACTGTAGTGGCTTCTGTCCCTCATAGGTAAGGAAAGTCAGTCTGCTTATCTGTATACATATTTCCTTATCTCCTTAACTGTCTGTCTGTTTGTCTGTTGATCTACGTACTTGTATATCAGCCACAAAATGTAAAATAGCCTATCTGCCAATTCATCTCTCTCTCTCTCTCTCACTCACTCCATTCCTGTGTGTACTTATATGTGTGTCTGCACATATACTAATCTTTCTATTTTTCCATCTCAAGCTATTATTAAGCCGACACCCAAACACAATCCCAGAGTTCATCCAGGTGTGCCTCATCAAAACGCGTGTAACCTTTGGCTGCCAATGACCTACTTGCAGTTTATTTCCGGTGACGTCACACGATTTTACACTGTTGAAGAGAGAAATATGGCGCAGCAAAAATGTCAAAACTATCCCATTTAACGTTTTGGCCGAGGATGTACGACTTGATGTGTTATTGCAGCTGACGACGCAGGATTTTATTGGCCTCATAGACACGTACATAATAAAACAACAATAGAAAACGGAAACAAAAATCAAAAGTTCAGTCCAAGTGCCGAACTGGGCCTGAAATGTTTAAAAGAAACCACATTACAAGCCTGGTTGGATCCTGGGTCTCACTAACCACACCCAGTTATCTACCTGTGTTGGCTGTTGTGGTTTCTGTCCAGGTACCGTACAGTTTATCTACTCATTTGTGTTTTATTCATCCGCCACTTATTTGCCTGTTTCTATCAGTTTACGTATTTATCTCTTTAGCCAATCACTGATGCATTTACCACGCCTTCTTCCACCGTCCTTCAGGTCTTCATTGTATGTGTGTAATTACATATGTATTCTCTCTCTCTCTCTCTCTCTCTCTCTCTCTCTCTCTCTCTCTCTCTCTCCCAACCACACTACGTATATATGTCTGTCTATCTGCGTATGTAACAATGTGCTACCTACGCATATCCCCCAGTTAATTAAGGTTTGCTGTTACGTCTCTTGTATGCACACTCAGGCTCTTGTGACTCACTCTCACCATTACACAATCGTCTGATGTCAGCTGGAACGGAACACTAGAGCTGCGCTGACCATGAGAGGGTTAGATATTAGCCTCCTCCTGCATATGTTCAGTGGTTGTGATGGAAAGTGACTTGCTTGCTTTGGCTTTGTGTTGTAATTTATACCTTTGAGACAGACCAAGAACAAGCTGGAGAAGTATATGAGGGAGGGTGGCGTGTTGTGGGTAGCATGATTGGTCCTTAGTTACTGGAAACAAAGAATTATATTAAAACTTTTCAGAAAGAACAGCGACCCCGCACCTGGACGTTGACCTTGACCTCTGCTGGACCTGCACCAATATCGAAGCGTATCTTGCCATGCTGCCACATAATGTGCCTCTGATCTTACTGAATCAGGTGGCGTATCTTGCCATGCTGCCACATAATGTGACTCTGATCTTACTGAATCAGGTGGCGTATCTTGCCATGCTGCCACATAATGTGCCTCTGATCTTACTGAATCAGGTGGCATATCTTGCCATGCTGCCACATAATGTGACTCTGATCTTACTGAATCAGGTGGCGTATCTTGCCATGCTGCCACATAATGTGACTCTGATCTTACTGAATCAGGTGGCGTATCTTGCCATGCTGCCACATAATGTGACTCTGATCTTACTGAATCAGGTGGCGTATCTTGCCATGCTGCCACATAATGTGCCTCTGATCTTACTGAATCAGGTGGCGTATCTTGCCATACTGCCACATAATGTGACTGATCTTACTGAATCAGGTGGCGTATCTTGCCATACTGCCACATAATGTGACTCTGATCTTACTGAACCAGGTGGCGTATCTTGCCATCGTCCCATATAATGTATCTGCCAACTCTGATCTTTTCGAAGCAGGTGGCTGCGAGGTAACGCCATCACTCCGTGTTTTGACCGTGATTCGTGACCTTAATTTTTGATCTATCCACATCAAATTCGACTCGCTTCTTTCCAGTCTCCCCACATAATATATGTTTTTTTTAAATATCTATCCATAGCCAGGCTCCTGAATCCTGGAAGGGATGGCCACAAATAAATTGTCACCTTGTCGCCCTGTCTCTTGCTATTTCGATGCCCTCCCCCAACTTACGTCCCCCTCTCTCATATACCTCTCCACTTCATCACTCCATCTCATCCTTGTTCTCCCCCTCCTTCTCCCCCTCTCCATCTCCCACATACACTTTCCTTGTTAGTCTCTCACTCTCCACCCTCTCCACATGGCCAAACCACCTCAGTGTATTTCTCCTAATGCTTTCTATCACATCTATATCCACATAACAATGCCCCTTCACTTCCTCATTTGCCAGTCAGTCTGTCTCTCCATTTAATTCCTCATAAATAATAGTTTCATACACAGAGAAAAAAACAAAAACATAAGAAGCCTCATTGTCCACGTGAATCGACACCTGGTTCTCAGTCTCGGACCAGGACCCTCTTCCTCTTCTGCCCGTGAGGCTTCTGTTTCCTCTTCTTATATTTACTTCTTATGTACACATTCATGTTTATCATGTTACAGGTTTAAGGCTGTTTATAACCAAAAGATTATTCGATTATTTAAAAAGGAATGTATAAACTCGAGTATGTGAATCATATCATCATCATCATCATCATCATCATCATCATCATCATCATCATCCAGTATCCTTCCACTACATAACGCAGATCTCTGCCAACTTTCTCCACTCTGACCTATTTGTTGTTAGGATATGTTAGTGTGGTTGTGTTCCTGGGTGGCTGTGGTGGTTGTTTGTGGGAGGAGGAGGAGAGGAAGTCTGAGAACGTGGTAACTGTGTTATTAGAAAGTAGATGTGAGTGTGCGAAGGATTATAAGCGTGAGTGTTTTACATGTCCGTGTGAAGGGGCGTGTGGAGGGAGTGCATTGTTGACGAATGTATGTGTGTGTGTGTGTGTGTGTGTGTGTGTGTGTGTGTGTGTGTGTGTGTGTGTGTGTGTGTGTGTGTGTGTGTTGGCAGTATATAAAAGAGTGCGTGTGAGTATTTTGATTAAAACAATCGATATTAATTATTAAAAATGAATGCATGTTCAGAGAGGAAGACAGTGTTTGACACCCTATCCGTTACTGGTGCAGTTACATACGAGAGAGAGAGAGAGAGGGAGAGAGAGAGAGAGAGAGAGAGAGGTTAAAACAAAGTCATGAGAACAGAAACAAAGAACAAAGCTAAGCCTCAATATAGAGCCATGGCATAAAAAAAAAAAAAAAAAAAAAAACGACGTTCATACTTCTGGTTTGGATCCCTGGCCTCAGTAACCCGAGCCAGTTGTCTAGCACTGTTGGCTGTAGCGGTTTCTGTTTATCAGCCGTAATATCTGTCTACTTAAATATTAATCTTTGTGTTCAACCCACCAATTATCAGTCCATCTATATTTATGTTAATTTTTCCATCCAGTCAATAAGGTTTCTATTGAGTCCTGGAATCCGTATCTCCGTATGCATTTATTAGGCATCTCTCAGTCCAGCCCACTATTTATCTATCAGTCTGTCTCTTTATTTGTCCACCTTTCCTCCTCAAATGTATGTCTTTAATTATCGTTCAGTCTATCTGGCCATTTATCTGCATACTTTATGTTCCAGAGTTAATCCAGGTGTTTGGCTGTCTGTCCACTGGCTCCTGTGACTCCCTCTCCGGTTTAAGTCAAGCGTCAGACGTTACCTGCAGTAAAAGACTAGAGTTGGCCCGAGCATGGCAGGGTTGATGGTGGTATCGTTAACAAAGTGTGACGTAACCAGTCCAGTGAATACATTGTTGTGGCGTTAGCTGGCCTAAAATAACGGTATTAGAGTTGTGCCGACGATGAGAGGGGTAATGATGACAATATAAGAGTGTGTGGCTCCTATGACTCACTCACCTGAATGTAATCGTCAGGCGTTAGCTGGAATAGACTACAGTACTAGAGCTGTGCCACCATGAGAGTGTTAAATATTGGCCTGGTCCTGCATATGTTGGCATGGCCAGTGACTTCCTTGCTTTGGCTTGGTGGTGTAATTCATACCTTTGACACAGACCAGGAACAAGATGCAGGGGCGAGGTGGCGGGCTATATAAAGGTGGGTGGCGTGATGATGATGATGATGATGATGATGAAATTATCAGTCTTATAATTTTGCACCAGTCAATCACTTATTAATACAATGGATATAAATGCTCCCTGTACAAATATTAACAACTGTATTTATCATTATAATTTTTAACTACATTTTCCACTGAGAGAGAGAGAGAGAGAGAGAGAGAGAGAGAGAGAGAGAGAGATGATTAATGATATACGGAAAACATAAACGAACAAAATAAGATCTCAGTTAAGGAATGCATCACGTCCTTGAAAAAAAGAAGCGCTAATTCCTCCATGGTATCGATCCCGGAGCCTGACACACCAGACCCAGTTATCTACCACTGTTGGCTGTTGTGGCTTCTGTCAGTCATATGTAAGGAAAAGCTATATGTCTATCTGTCCCTATATCTATCTGTCTATCTATCCCAGCCAAGGCAGCCACAGCATCACTCTTCCATCCCTAAGTAAAGCCTTGGTAAACTTACGTGAATAATTAACTCTTTCATGGTCACGATGCCTCTAGTATTCTGTTCCAGCTAACGCCAGACGATTTTATTGACCTAAGAGTGGTTCATTAAAAATCACTTCGTTATTTTCTGCACATAAAGACACACGGGTTGATGTCTGACCTTGCCCTGTGACCTTGACTTTCGACGGACTGACCTCAAAATTAAGTTAGTTCTTCATTTGCCCTCAGTTCGTACACCAAGTTGGGTTTAAAAAGAATACAAAATTTTACGTTGATATTGCTAGGTCAAAGTTTAACCTAACCCTGTGGCCTTGTCCTTTGACCCGTTGTTATCAAAACCAAACGGTCAATCCTTTGGTTTATCCTTAACCCTTCCACGAAATGCAGTGAATAAGGCAAACACCTGTTTTCACACACACACACACACACACACACACACACACACACACACACACACACACACACACACACACACACACACACACACACACACACAATCCTAGTCAAGGAGAGAGAGAGAGAGAGAGAGAGAGAGAGAGAGAGAGAGAGAGAGAGAGAGAGAGAGAGAGGCAAACAGACAAGGGAGGGAGAGCGAGAGAGAGTCTTCTTGCAAGTTAAATCTTTTTCTCACATACAGAACAATTAATACAATAATAACTACTCACGACTAATTGCATCTCCAGTAAATTATAGATTATAAAACAAGAAAAGGAAAGAAAAAAGAAACCACTTTATATCTAGGAATCGAATCCTGGTAGATAGTGATGGCTCAGGAGCCTCTTCCTGTGTGTGTGTGTGAGGTTTCTGTTTAGTCTGTTTATGCTTAAGTGTGTTTATCCTAAATTGTTGTCAGGTATATGCAGAAATGATACAATGTGGTGGAGAGAGTGCAGTGAACTGTCTGTGGGTAATATGTCAAAATGCCTGGATTAATAGTACTGTACCCGTGGAAGAGAAAAAGGTTGTAATATTACCTTGGTACAAGAGGTGGCAGAAGCGAGTGCTGAAGTTATTATGGAATAAGTCTGCTGAGTGTTGTAGCAAAGGTATTTGGAAGAACAGTGATAAAGATAAGACAGATGTCAGACTTTTTGGTGAGTGAGGAACAGGGTAATTTTTAGAGTGGTAATGGATACCTTCAGCGGATATTTACATCAGTACAAATAATGGAGAAAGCATATGGAGGTGTATTTGTGAATTAGGTTTCACAGGAAATAGGGGATGAATTATGAAACGTGTTGAAGTTTATGATGTGAATAGTCACCTGATGAATGTTGCATGTAGTAGTGTTCTTGTACGAGAAGCAGAGAATAAATTAATCAGGGTTAATAAAAAATAATCCCCATTACCGATATTAGATCAACTCCTGGTTCTCAGTCACACATCTGCTTCTTTCCCTGGATGGAAGTTGTTTCCAGTGTGGAAGGAAAAGTGATGAAGGTTGTAAAGAGAAATTATTTTGTGCAGCAATGGTGTAAATAATTAAATAATGATAAAAAATAGAAACCCTGTATTGAATGGGTGGAAACCTGATTCTCAGTTATAGATCTTGTGTCTCTCCCCTTTGATTGGGAGTCTTTCCATTAAAGGAAGGACCACAACCTGATAAAATTTCACGCCTTATACAGAAGAGAGGAAAGAGAAGATGGCCTATGTAACAGTCATAGGAATATTTATATTTTCACTGTGACAGGCAAAATATACATTGTTATATACTTATCCATAGAATTAGGGAAATAACGTGGTATGGAAAATATTGATATTGTTGGAGGAAAGTACAGAACACTGTCGCAGAGAGAGAGAGAGAGAGAGCATTGGTATACGGAAAACATTAACGAACAAAATGGGAATTCAGCTAACGAGTGCATCACGCCCTTGAAAAAAAGAAACCCACACAACATTGGTACTGATCCCGGACCCTCACACCAGACCCAGTTATCTACCACTGTTGGCTGTTGTGGCTTCTGTCAGTCATATGTAAGGAACAGCTATATGTCTATCTGTCCTTATATCTATCTGTCTATCTATCCCAGCCAAGGCAGCCACAGCATCACTCTTCCATCCCTAAGTAAAGCCTTGGTAAACTTACGTGAATAATTAACTCTTTCATGGTCACGATGCCTCTAGTATTCTGTTCCAGCTAACGCCAGACGATTTTATTGACCTAAGAGTGGTTCATTAAAAATCACTTCGTTATTTTCTTCACATAAAGACACACGGGTTGATGTCTGACCTTGCCCTGTGACCTTGACTTTCGACTGACTGACCTCAAAATTAAGTTAGTTCTTCATTTGCCCTCAGTTCGTACACCAAGTTGAGTTTAAAGAGAATACAAAATTTTACGTCGATATTGCTAGGTCAAAGTTTAACTTAACCTGTGGCCTTGTTGTTTGACCTATTGTTCTCAAAACCAAATGTTCAACCCCTTGGTTTATCCTGAACCCTTCCACCAAATGTGATGAACAGAGCGAAAACCTGTTTGCTATTTTGTTGACACACACACACACACACACACACACACACACACACACACACACACACACACACACACACACACACACACACATAAATACACAAAGCAAACACAGTCTTACACAGATACAAACACAAAGACAGAAACACTCTGATACAAACATACACAAACATACATACACACACAGACAAACACAGAAACAAAGTTAAATACACACGAAAACTAACGCACAAAATCACACACAAAAACAAGAATACACACACACACACACACACACACACACACGTAATCGTAGCCAAGCGTTACTGCAGTCAGTGAGAGAGAGAGAGAGAGAGAGAGAGAGAGAGAGTCTGCTTTCATGCTAAATCTTTGCCTCACATACAGAACAATACAGCACTACCTCCTTACTACCAAATACCTCCAGTCTGTTATCGATTTATTTCCGAAAAAAAAAAAAAAATAAATAAAGGAAAAGAAATAAGAAACCCCTGGATGGATGGGAATGGAATCCAGGTTGATAGAGATGGCTCAGGAGCCTCTTCCTGTGTGTGTGTGAGGTTTGTGTTTAGTCTGTTTATGCTTAAGTATGTTTATCGTAAATTGTTGTCAGGTATATGCAGAAATGATACAATGTGGTGGAGAGAGTGCAGTGAACTGTCTGTGGGTAATATGTCAAAATGCCTGGATTAATAGAACTGTACCCGTGGAAGAGAAAAAGGTTGTAATATTACCTTGGTACAAGAGGTGGCAGAAGGGAGTGCTGAAGTTATTATGGAATAAGTCTGCTGAGTGTTGTAGCAAAGGTATTTGGAGGAGTTGTGAAATGGATAATAGGACATATATTAAACTGCTTGGTGACTTATGAACAGGGTAGTTTTTGCTGTGATAGAGGATGTGTGGATTGCATATTTGTAGCAAGGCAGATACTAAGGTAAGCAGGTAGACCGGGACTTGGGTATTTGCTTTGATAAAGGAAACACGGATGAATTATGGAAGGTGTTGTGTATGTATGGTGTGGATGGAAGGTGTTGTGTATATATGGTGTGGATGGAAGGTGTTGGGTATATATGGTGTGGATGGAAGGTGTTGGGTATATATGGTGTGGATGGAAGGTGTTGGGTATATATGGTGTGGATGGAAGGTGTTGGATATATATGGTGTGGATGGAAGGTGTTGTGTATGTATGGTGTGGATGGAAGGTGTTGGGTATATATGGTGTGGATGGAAGGTGTTGGGTATATATGGTGTGGATGGAAGGTGTTGGGTATATATGGTGTGGATGGAAGGTGTTGGGTATATATGGTGTGGATGGAAGGTGTTGGGTATATATGGTGTGGATGGAAGGTGTTGGGTATATATGGTGTGGATGGAAGGTGTTGGGTGTGTACGGTGTTGAAGGAAGAATTAATAACATTAGAAAGGTGTTGATATGGTAGTGAAGCAATAAATTATTCAGTGGTAATAAAAAAAGGAAAAAAGAAACCCTGTAATGCATTTGATGGCTGGAAACCTGGTGTCTCAGTGAGGGATGTGGGTGGTTTCCGTGTCAGCTGTGAGGGTTTTGTTAATGGAACGGACACAACTTGGTAAAATCTTTGAACTTAGACAATAATGCCAACTTTGTTATTTCAGCTTTTCTTCCATTACACTATTTTATTCCTCTTTGGTTACGATCCCTGGTAGTGAAGGTGTTATTATAGTTGAAGTTAGGTTCAGTACAAATATTTATCTCTCCAGCCATCTGTCCACTTACCAATCTAGATCTGTCTATATCTGTCTATCTGTGTGTCTGTCTATATCTTTTGATGTGTGTTGGCAGCTATATACCTATCTATCTATATGTTTTGATCTCTGCTGGAAACTATCGATCTAATTACCTGTGCATCTATCTGTGTATCGAGTTATCGGCTGGTAACATCTGTCTATTTTCTACCTATTTGTCTATGTCCCTCCCTCCATCTATATATCTATCTACACACCTACCTGTCCATCCCATCCCAGGTGGCACCATCATCACTACTCCATTCATAAGTAAAGCCTTGATATATTAACATTTATCTCTTTGAAGGTAAGGACAACTCAAGCACTTTATATCAGGTAATGACAGACGATTTTATTAAGATGATGGTGGGTCATAGGAGCCTGTGAGAGTTCATACTATCACCATTAACCCTGTCATGGCAGGAGCAAGTCTACTATTCTATTCAGGTAACACCAGGCCATTTTATTCACCTGGGAGGGAGTAATAGCAAGCTAAGTGTGTTTTTAGGATAATTTCGTAACGTATTGGACGAAGTTAATGGAGAAATATGGAAAAGTAATGACAGAGAGTAGATGAAAGGAAACAGTGTGGTACAGAGAGAGAGAGAGAGAGAGAGAGAGAGGAACAAAAGAAAGAAACCACTCAGTGTGTTCAGGGCTGGATCCCGGGCCTCACACACCAGACCCAGTTATCTTCCTGTGTTGACTGTAGTGGCTTCTGTTTGTCATATTTACAGAAAATATGTTTGTTTGTTTAATTATCAGTTTATCTGCTTGTCTGACAGTTGTAATATCTGTATGCTAATATACCTTCTAATATTAAAATTCTCTCTCTCTCTCTCTCTCTCTCTCTCTGTTTGTGTGTGTGTGTGTGTGTGTGTGTGTGTGTGTGTGTGTGTGTGTGTGTGAGAGAGAGAGAGAGAGTATGTTTATCTGTTTCTCAATCTCGTACTCCATCAGTTACACCCAATCCCAATCCCAGAGTTCATCCAGGGTGGCCACAACAAAACGCGTTTAACCCTTTGGCTGCCAATTACCTCCTTGCAGTTTATTTCCGCTGACGTCACACGATTTTACTATGCTGAAGAGAGAAATCTGGGACGCCACAAATGTCAAAATGGTCACAGTCAAGGTCTGAGTGAGAATTAAGAACTTCCTGTTGTACTGTATTATTTTGCGGACGATTTTATTTAGCTCAGAAACTAACGGCAGCTAAAAGGTTCAGCCTTTGTATTGCCACTCGTGACTACATCATCATCATCATCATCATCATTATCATTATCATCATCATCATCATGATCATCACCGTCATCATCATCATCGTCATCGTCGTCATCATCATCATCGTCCATTAGTAAACCGTTTGTAATGCTGTTAATAATATATATAACCAAGTAATTAAACTGATAATTATAAAAGGAAATAATAGGTGAGCACTTGGCTGGGCTGCCGCCTTTGTCTAGTATGTTGTTGTGTGCTACCAGGGTATTGTCTTGCTGTTACTAGAGCCTCCTGGTACTGAAGGGGTTAATGAAGGCTGGATCTAACCCAGCCACTTCCAAAACTCTCTCCATACCTGAGCAAAGGCGTCTGCAGTTAGCACAAATAAAACAAATACGTCATCAGACTGAAGGGATCAGATTAAAAGCAATCCCTTGAATCTCATCCTAAATTGTGATCCAAACCTGGTTCACAATGTCTGCCCAGATCCCGTTGCTGTTTGTCGGTGAGGCCTTGTGTTTAGTTTAACACCTGGCAGGTGGAGTAGGGATTCCGGGGGCTGGAATGCTGACGGAATGAGGCTGTGGCCCATTAATTCATCGGGCACACATTTTGGTAGTTGTCCTTCTGTCAGCCTTTCCTGCTTTCTAGACCCTACCTCATCCCAGCCTTAGAGATGCTAAGAGGTGATGTTGATGATGATGATGATGATGATGATGTTGATAAACATAACGAAGGCGATGAAGATGACGATGAGCATGATGATGGAGATGATGATGAGGGCGACGATGGCGATGATGATGGTGATGCTGAGGACAATGGCAATGATCCTGACGATGATGATGGTGCTGACAGTGCCAATGATGCTGACGATGATGATTATGATAGTGATAATGATGATGATGATGATCATGATATTGATTTTAATACACGTTTGTAGTGCAGAACATAATAAATATGATGAAATATTTTTTATATTTCTGTACAGCTGTGTGTGTAAACCATGTACACGATGGAAACGATGATGATCATGATTATCATCATCATCACCACCATCGCAGTTAGACTGATTGACAAACACAGGCGTAAGGATGTAGAGATTGTTGTAGAGTTAATTTGCGTAGTTTTTGACGTTGATGGAAAGTTATTTATAAATTTTATTATATCCCATTGGATCCCAGGGGTGCTGGGCGAGGCATGGCGCTGGGTGGGTGCTAAGCGTACCGCCCTCTGCCTATCGGCTTATAGTCGCGAAGCTTATAGATCCCAACCCGGGGGTTTCCTACTTTATAAGGACTTGAGAAATCCCAGTTCTGTCCAGTATTCCGGACACCGGGCTCCAATGGGTTAAAGAGACTGATAGGTTTGCCTGTCATTAACCCATTGGATACCAGGGGTGCTGGGCGAGGCATGGCACTGGGTGGGTGCTAAGCGTACCGCCCTCCGCCTATCGGCTCACAGTCGCGAAGCTCATAGGTCCCTACACGGGGGTTCCCCACTTTATAAGGACTTGAGAAATCCCAGGTCTGTCCAGTATTCCGGACACCGGGCTCCAATGGGATGTACGTACTGTACAGAGAGAGAGAGAGAGAGAGGGTATATCGGAAGTACAGGTAATACAAGGCCATGATGACATGATGTTAACTGAAAAAAAAAAAAATGTTTTGTAAAGATTTAACGGACATGTAAGAGAAAAGGATACAAAAACAAGAGAGAGAGAGAGAGAGAGTTATAGAAAAAAAAAAGATAAGAGACTACATACAAAGAAAAAATAAAGCTCAAGTACGAAGCGTATGGCATGAACTACGAAAAAAAAAAAAAAAAAAAAAAAAAAAGAAACCCTACGGTCGTCTCTTGGTTTCGATGCCGTGCGTCAGTAACCCGACCCAGTTATCAACCACTGGTGACCGTTGGGTTTCTGTCGGTCATATGTAAGGAAAATCTTTGTCTATCTATCAGTCTGTCTATCACTTCAAACAATTCGTCAATGTACTGTACTAACCGGTTTATTAGTCAAGCATTTAATCAGCCACTCTGTCAGTTACTATATCCACCTTTCTATCCAGCTGTCCATCCAGCTGGCTCTCCACCTGTCTCTTTGAGTGTCTGTATGTTGTCAGTCTGTCTGTCCACCAGACTTGCAGGTGTACCTGTCTTCAGTCAGTCAATTATTCATTCAGTCAGCTTAACTGCCCATATTTTTATCTGTCCATCTGTCGATCTACCCTTATATCTTTGTGTTTATCTGTCTATCAATCTATCTATCTGCCTATCTATCTGTGTGTGTCAGTCTGTCTGTGGTATGGTAAGTGGCCACAACCTCACTACTCCATCCGTAGGTAAAGCCTTAGTAAATTGATAATAATAATGAACTCTTTCCTGATTAGAACAAGTCCATTACCTTCTTGCCGCTAACTACAGACGATTTTATTCAGCTGAGAGTAAGTTACAGTAGGCAGGGAGAGATGATATTGTCACCATTAACCCTCTCATCGTGAGACAGCTCTTGTAATAAATTTTACCTGCTGCCAGGGCATGGTATTCACCTGAGACAAAATAATAGAAGCCTGAGAATTATATAAGTATACCTGATAATTAAAGAATATATAGCATTGAGAAAATGAAGAGAGGTGGAAAAGTAGAGACAGACCGAAGGTAAAAATAAGAGTAGAATTATTGGTGTGGGACCTGCGGCGAGGCTCTTGTTACAGTTTGTTGTAAAAAGTGTCTAGTCATGTCAAATAACCTTATATCAGACACTAATATGTCTCAATGGGCTTAAGTGAAGAACTTTTACTAAAGTTGCTGCCAGCTGGCGCCACCACTGGTGTCAGCTGACAGCAAATTTGGATTCTCCATGTCAAATAACCTCATATGGGACCACTGTTGTGTCTCAGCAGGCTTAAATTAACCACTTCTACTAAAGTTGTCACTAATTGGCGCCACCTCAGGTGTCAGCTGATGCCACATTTGGATTCTCCATGTCAAATTACCTTATATGGTACCAGTTTTGTGTCTCCAAAGGCCTCCTTTTAACAAATCCGCCAGAAACAGATGAGGAAGAAGAAGAAGAAAAGATGAACGCTGGCCACTGGTTGACCCGCTGGCTATCGCCGCAGGTAACAAACAGTATATATGTGTGTGTGTGTATGAGAGAGAGAGAGAGAGAGAGAGAGAGAGAGAGAGAGAGAGAGAGATCTAAGGATATAATCATTGCCAGAGTACAAAAAACAGGAAGGGGGGGGGGTGGAGATACAATAAACGGAAAATAGAAGCCTCACACACAGACCGGGTTGATCCCTGGCCTCACATAGCAGACCCAGTTATGTACCTGTGCTGACTGTAGTGGCTTCTGTCCCTCATAGGTAAGGAAAGTCAGTCTACTTATCTGTATACATATTTCCTTATCTCATTAACTGTCTGTCTGTTTGTCTGTCTGTTGATATACGTATGTCTACCACAAAACGTAAATTAAGCTGTCAGTTCATCTGTGTGTGTGTGTGTGTGTGTGTGTGTGTGTGTGTGTGTGTGTGTGTGTGTGTGTGTGTGTGTGTGTTTATCTGTTTCTCAATCTCGTACTCCATCAGTTACACCCAAACCCAATCCCAGAGTTCATCCAGGGTGGCCACAACAAAACGCCTTTAACCCTTTGGCTGCCAATTACCTCCTTGCAGTTTATTTCCGCTGACGTCACACGATTTTACTATGTTAAAGGCAGAAATTTGGAGCAGAAAATGTTAAAGCTTTTCCATGTAACGTTTTGGCTGAGAATAAAGTATTTCCTATTTTGTTGCAGCTTATGACGGATGGTTATACTCAGCTGATAGAAACTGATGACATCAAAGGTTTAAGCCTCTTTAGTGCCACTCATCACTACTCCATCATCATCATCATCATCATCACCTCTTTAGTGCCACTCATCACTACTCCATCATCATCATCATCATCATCATCATCATCACCTCTTTAGTGCCACTCATCACTACTCCATCATCATCATCATCATCATCATCATCACCTCTTTAGTGCCACTCATCACTACTCCATCATCATCATCATCATCATCACCTCTTTAGTGCCACTCATCACTACTCCATCATCATCATCATCATCATCATCATCATCATCATCACCTCTTTAGTGCCACTCATCACTACTCCATCATCATCATCATCATCATCATCATCATCATCACCTCTTTAGTGCCACTCATCACTACTCCATCATCATCATCATCATCATCACCTCTTTAGTGCCACTCATCACTACTCCATCATCATCATCATCATCATCACCTCTTTAGTGCCACTCATCACTACTCCATCATCATCATCAGCATTATCATCATCATCATCATCACCTCTTTAGTGCCGCTCATCACTACTCCATCATCATCATCATCATCATTATCATCATCACCATCATCACCTCTTTAGTGCCACTCATCACTACTCCATCATCATCATCATCATCATCATCATCATCATCATCATCATCATCACCATCACCTCTTTAGTGCCACTCATCACTACTCCATCATCATCATCATCATCATCACCATCACCTCTTTAGTGCCACTCATCACTACTCCATCATCATCATCATCAGCATCATCGTCACCTCTTTTGCCAACTAAGGATGAGGTTGATTTTCCTAGGTCAGACTTTGCCCTTGGTCTGTGACTTGACCTTTGACATATTGTTCTTTAAGAAACAAGTCTACATATTGCCTGAATCTCAACAATCCACAAAAATTAATTTAAAGCAGATTAAAACTTATTTTTAAACACACACACACACACACACACACACACACACACACACACACACACACACACACAGGACACTTGAAACCTAACACCTGCTCTCACTTCTCGATCGCAAGTGTAATAATAATCTGACGCAGGCACTGTGTGAATACCTGACAAGGATATTGATGGGCCACAGAATTTCCTATTAATATACACATAGATGCAACGACATCATTTATACGCTTATTTTCAAAAGTTGTAAATGATGGACAGTATGTATATGTGAGTGACAAAATTCTACATGAAAAACAATGAGGAACAAAACGAACTCAGGTAAGGAACAATGTATAGTAAAGGAAAAAGAAGCCCCATTGTGGTGGTGGTATCGATGGCGGGCCCTCACAAACCACACCCAGATATCTACCAGTGTTGACTGTTGTGGCTTCTGTCTAACCTATGCAAGGAAAAGCTAGTTCTCTGTACATAATGTCAGTGCTTACCTCTCTCTCTCTCTCTCTCTCTCTCTCTCTCTCTCTCTCTCTCTCTATATATATATATATATATATATATATATATATATATAAAACAAGGGACTGAGACAGACAGACAGGTTGGGGGTGAGGCACAGAAAAACAGACAGAAAAGATAGACAGGTAGGGAGTGAGACAGACAGAAAGACAGACAGACAGGCAGGGGGTGAGGCAGGCAGAAATAAAGACAGACAGGGGGAGGCAGGCAGAAATAAAGACACACAGGGAGTGAGTCAGGCAGAAATAAAGACAGACAGACAGACAGACAGGGAGTGAGTCAGGCCAACAGAGTGGATGTGACAGCAGAGTAAGAGATGAAGATGGAGTTGCCTCAGCTTGGAATTGGATACTGGCAGAGAGGGAGACAGGCAGACAAGACAGGAGGGAGAGAAGCAGGTGAGGTAGGAAGAAGGTAGACAGGCAGGTAGACAGACAAGGGATGTAGGGAGGAGGAAGGGGGGATAGAGGTGCAGACAGGCAGCGAAAGAACAGCATAGAGACAGGAAAATAGGACGGCAGGGAGATGGACACAAACAGGCAGGGAGGCAAGGGGTGAGAGAGAGAGAGAGAGGAAGCTGGTGTTATTTCAGCGTGGAATTGGATACTGGAAGCTAAAGCAGACTCCAGTGCAGCTCTGTTTTGTACCCTTTTGTAGCCCTTTGTGTTCCTCCTGCAGTCACTTTGTATTCTTCTTCTTGTCATTTTGTATTTAGACATTCTTTAATAGCCCCTATATCCCTGTATTCCATGGACCTATAGTTCAAGTGTAATTGTTCTTTGCACCTCTTCTGTAACCTACGGTATTCCTCAATTAGTCACTTCGTATTCACCTTGCATCCATTTGTAGTTTGTATTGCGTATCTTGGTGAAGGATCAAGTGAAGGCCTCTAGCTTGTAACCCTTTGAATTCATTATGCACTCTTCTGTATTCTGAAGTCCTTTATTTTAGTCCAACTCATTGTATTCCTCCTCCAAACATCTATTTTTTGTAATCTTCTGTGTATATATTTTGCATTCTTCTTTTTCTCTTCTATTTTATGTACCTTGTTTTGTTTTTGTAGCTTATTCTGATCTAATAATTATATTTCTTGTATGTTTTCTTGCAACCTTTTGTATTCCTCCTGCAGACATTTGTATTACTCTTCAGTCATTTTGGTTTGTATTCTCATGTAATTCTTCGAGATTTTTTACCTCTAGACCTTTGTAATTCTTGTAGCCTGTTATCTTGTACACCTTTGTATTCCTTGTATGTCAGGTGTTTCTTAGTTCTTGTGTCCCTTGTATCTCTCTCTCTCTCTCTCTCTCTCTCTCTCTCTCTCTCTCTCTCAGATATAATATATCTACATGAACAAACGGTGGTAAGACCGTGTTATATAAAGAAGAAATCAGGGAATGCAGTCCCCTCACCCTTGCCTTCTAGGCCTAATATTTGACTTTGCTCTTTGACCTTGACCATCGTCTAATTGTCCATGAAGTCTAATAGTATAATCCTTGCCTGACCCACAACCCTTCCACCAAATGTGATGCAAATCGTGTCTCATTTAACCTTGTCCTGTGGCCTCGAGTAACATAACCTAGTGACTACGTAGGAAGCCAAAGGGTTTAGTATTTCAGTGAGGGGGCGTATAATTTTGGTTAATTTTTGCTATGCCCAAACGATTTTATTATTATTATGGGATTTTTTTTTTTTTTTTTTTTTTTTTTTTTTTTTTTTGGTGAAGGGGTCCGTGAAACCCATAAAATATGCCTTACCTTCATGCATAAAAATCCTCTCCTATCCTGAATTAAATCGTCTGGAGAAAGTAAGAAAAAGGAAAATGGGAGTGTAGTGGTTAAGGTGGCCTAGGGAGAAATGTAGGTGCTGGGCACACTGCACACCTGCCACAGTACAACCCCAAGAAACTTTCTCATTTAATCACTGGTCTTTATAAAGGATCTAAAATAATTTACTTCCGTACTTATAGGCTGGTCCATATATAACGCTGCTCTTCCACTTCACCGGGCCATTTCTCGTGTATTGTGGGGACGGCTCAATCATTGTTGTCAGTATCTGTCCTGTATCATTTATTCGCTTCCTGCTTCCACTACCACATCCACTCCCACACCAGCCCACTGAGCCGTCCACGCAACACATAAGATACTGCTCCGTGAGTTTCTAGAGTAGCACTATTTACGGGTCACCTTGTATTTATTCATTTATTTGTTTATTCATTTATTTATTTTACGATAAACGCATCTTTATGCGGGTCATTGGGTCTGAGGAGTAGAACCAGGGATTTCGTTGTTTTGTATGATGATGTAGTACGAGTCCTTTTATGGCTCCGATGTGATGACGTCACTTTGTTTACAAAATCGGG
The DNA here is from genome assembly GCF_032717465.1 of Coenobita brevimanus. NCBI lineage: Eukaryota > Metazoa > Arthropoda > Malacostraca > Decapoda > Coenobitidae > Coenobita > Coenobita brevimanus. The sequence continues at coordinate 46,348,362 of NC_137021.1, forward strand.
GTGATTTAAAAATGGCTGCCGCCGGAAAAAAAAATTAATATCAGTCCAAGGACAGTATAATTATATTTACTCCCTGTGGCTTCCGATCCCATTAGGCCGAAGATTGGTTTGAGAGAGAGAGAGAGAGAGAGAGAAACCCGACAACGTTACTAGGCTCACCCACCCGAGTTTTTTTTTTTTTTTTTTTTTTTTTTTTTTTTTTTTTTTACGTGTCCGACTCTGGGCAAAGGCTCAGGTCCTATTTCTTGGGGGCAGTGACTTATCCCCAGGCCCAGTAGTCTTCCTACACCTCCATATGTCACCACTTCGGCGCTAACCCCCACCGTCCATATTGAATACATGCTAGGGTTGTCTCATACAGGACTGGTGTACTAGTATTAGCGGGGGTATTTTTATGACATGTCGGCGGGTCATCTGGTAGATTAGGAAAGTCTGCTTTTTAGGATATTCAAATCCTTAAACTGTTCCCTGCCCCAGCCGGGATTCGATCCTGGGTCCATTAGGACTACAGGCAGCCTCTCTACCATTCAGCCACCGCCTCCCGAGAGTAAGTGAAAAATATTGCCCTAAAAAAGCACCTTGTTAAAGAAAAAAAAGTCGAGAAAGTTGGAAAAGCCATTCAGGTGGTCAGGTGTGGGCAGGAGGGGTGGAGTAGGTGGAGAGAGAGAGAGAGAGAGAGAACCAGCTGTTATATGTGCAGTTATAAGGGAAAGTGTGATGGCTATATTTTTACATACGGTGATGGCCAGCAGGTCAATGAGTGGCCAGCCATCTTCTGCTTCTGGCGGATTTGTTAAAAGGAGGCCTTTGGAGACATAAAAGTGATGCCATATAAGATAATTTGACATGGAGAATCCAAATGTGCTGTCAGCTGACACCTGTGGTGGTGCCATCTAGCGACAGCTTTGGTGAAAGTGCTTAATTTAAGCCTATTGAGACAAAAAGTGGTCCATGATAAGGTTATTTGACATGGAGAATCCAGATTTGCTGTCAGCTGACACCTGTGGTGGTGCCATCTAGCAGCAACTTCAGTTAAGGCTAGTTACCTTTTACAACAAACTGTTTGAAACAAGAGCCTCGCCGCAGGTCCCAGAATAATTCTACTCTTGTTTTCTGCCAATTTACTATAGTTCTGTAAAAATGAAGACAGGCTCCTTGAGGGCTAATAGATATTGAGAGAGAGAGAGAGAGAGAGAGAGAGAGAGAGGTGAATTCTTTGGTCCACAAAAATAATTTAAAGGTAATGAATAGGTTTTGGACTAACCTTAATCGTTTCAATATTCCTTTGTTTTTATCTTTTATCTGCTTAATCTTTTTTATGTATCTGTCCACATATCTTCATACTTGTCCGTATCTACTGTACATGCTTTACTGTATTTCCCAAATACCCTGTATATTTGTATGTTGGTCTGCCAATGTTTCTGCTTCATAATTTATTGTCTTTCTACTTTCTGAATGTGTGTGTGTGTGTGTGTGTGTGTGTGTGTGTGTGTGTGTGTGGGTGTGGGTGTCTTGTATTATTGGAGTGATGGAATATGATCGTGACTTCTGCTTTTCTCTCCGACCAGGAGGGTATGTTTTAACCCCTCTTTGTTTGTTTGTATGTATGTTAGCAGGATTACGCAAGAACTAAAGGAGAGATTTGGACCAAATTTGGCGGTTAGATAGCCCATGTCGCTGGGAACAATTGCTTAATTTGGGGGACCGATCCGGATTGTGGTTTGGAAATTACGTTGCCCATGTTGGAGAGATGCACGCCACTGAGCTTCCCTCTAGTTTGTTGTTGTTTTTGTAGATGATGATATTATTTTTGGTGTGGTGTTGATGTATTTGTTTGTATGTTTGTTTTGGGTTCGTTTACGTCTGGTCTCTTACTGGCTCCGTTTAGCTTCTGTCTTACCATCAGCACTGACTCTCTCTCTCTCTCTCTCTCTCTGTTTTATATCGCAATTACTCTGGTAGCGGCTTCTCTGAACTCTGCTTGCATTCCTTCCAAATTCCCGCGGGCACGCAGCATCCGTCTGGCATCACACTCACCCTGTTTCTTTCCAGATTTTTAGTGCAAGAGATGCCCCTTACCCACAACCTATAATTTATGCAGCTTGTTATTTTTGGAGCTGTCGTCCTCTGTCTGTCTTTCCCACTGCCCATCACCTCCAGTCTTTTAAACACAGTGGGTCCAGAATAATGAAATATTAGGTATTTGATTTTGGCTGTCCTTGTTAAGTTTTCTTTGGAAGGGAACAGGTCAGGAGACTCTAGCATTTTTCTTTACAGTATAATGTCATCATCATCATCATCATCATCATCATTATCACCACAACAGGCCTCTTTCTTGCTAATAATGGGGTGGGAGTCATCCAGCAACGTCAATAGGAATACACTTAGGAAGAATCACCACCACCACCACCACCACCACCACCACCACCACCACCACTACCACCACCACCACCATCACCACTACCACCACCACCACCATCACCACTACCACCACCACCTTCGCCCAGTAATACAAAATCAGGCGAGCTAGCAACAGAGTGGCCAAAAACTGTTCTAGTAATGCTGCAGTGTAAACACGGTATTATTACAGTGTGACCTAATTGAGTTAACTCTGTCCTAATTAGTACGTGGCTGAGTGATTTGTATATAGTTTGTTTTGTTAGTGAGGCCGAGCAAAGGTGTGTGAGGTCGAACAAAGGTGTGTGTGTGTGTGTGTGTGTGTGTGTGTGTGTGTGTGTGTGCGTTTATTATGATATATGGTTAATTAGAGATCAGGTGGTGTGTTGTAATGGATTAAAGGAGTGGGCTGTCAGAGAGAGAGAGAGAGAGAGAGAGAGAGAGAGAGAGAGAGAGAGACTTTAGCACTAAAGTTATTGTAACTTCTGTTTTGTTTGTGTATTTGTATGTTTGTTCGCGTGCTCGCGTGCGTGCGTGCGTGCGTGTGTGTGTGTGTGTGTGTGTGTGTGTGTGTGTGTGTGTGTGTGTGTAAAAAAAATATCTGGAATCGTTTTTATCCAGTAATAAATGGTGTAGGATTAGAGGGACGGCCAAGGGTTTTACTTATTGTTTTTGTAAGTTAGAGGTCGAAGGTCAAGGTAACAAGCTATGGTCAATTTCTGACCCAGGAGGATGACGTTGTACAGTTTTTTCTCCGATTTAGACCAAACTTGGTGGACATGCTGAGGGCAATGGAAGAAAGAAGGGGTTTGATTTTGAGAACACAAGGTCAAGGATCAAGGTCACAGGGCAAGGTTATATTTTGATCACCATGTTAACAAGATACCTCGGATAGCTGTGACCTGACTTGGACCAACCTTGATGGAAGGGGTCAGGACCAGCCAAAGGACTGACCTTCTGTTTTTGATAAAGCAACAGGTCAAAGATCAAGGTGACATGGCAGGTCAACTTAAACAGTTTTTATCCGATTGGCAGCAAACTTTATACAAGGTTCAGGGTTAGGCAAGGATAAAGGTATTGGCAGCCAACTTTATACAAGGTTCAGCGTTAGGCAAGGATAAAGGCGTTCCATTTTGACAACAGTTAAAGGTCAAGGTCACAGTGAAAGGCCAAATGTTACGGTTACAGAGCAATGTCAACTCAGACATTTGTTATAATATTTGAACCTTACTTAGTGGAAATGTTAAGGGTCAAGCAAGAATCCTGAGGGCAAAAGGTCAAAGTTCCAGGTCACAGCTAAAGTGAACTGTTTGTCCCTGAGACCAATTGGTGGCGCGGGTATTGCGGTCTGATAAAAAAAAAAAAAAAAAAAAAAAAAAAAAAAAAAGATAACTGCAGTAGGTCAGTTGGCCCATGCTAGGCACCTCCTTCAAGAGTGTGACTAAACTACTAGAATAAAACAAGGATAGCACAGAAAATGGCTCCTCTCCGTGCACCAAGCCATCTGAGTGTTCGTTCTTATTTGTGCCCCGGTATAGATATTTAGTGCGCTTATTCTGCACTGGCCGAACTGACGTATTTATATTTTTACGTTTTGTGGTTCATTATTCATTAAAACAAAACTGGGGTAACAAGAAGTAAGGAAGGGATAATGATGGTGGTGATTGGTCTTGTTTGTATCCCTTGTTAGATTTTTCCACACTTCTCTGTGGATTTTCGACTTTGTTTTTAAATTAACGTTCTTTCGGGAAACGTGAAAATCTGTTTGTTTTTTATTTATTCCTTTGTTTTCTGTTGGTCTCCCTATTGACTCAACTCGGTACTCAGCAACCTTCTTTAGCTTTCATTTTTTAATACATTTTGTTTACTTTGCCTGGGAGTCTTGTCATTATGTTTTTGTCTTATATTCCTCATTATAGTTATTGTTATGTATTTATTGTTTCAGGAGTAGCGTGTTGTCTTTATTGTATATATATTTTTTTGTATATTTGTAGTTGTTATTTCCTTTATTCAGTTTCTTGTTATCGCCCGCTCTGTGTGTGTGTGTGTGTGTGTGTGTGTGTGTGTGTGTGTGTGTGTTTGTGTGTGTGTGTGTGTGTGTGTGTGTGTGTGTGTGTTTGTTCCCATTATATCTCATGAACGGCTTGAGCTATCTACATGAAACCTTCAGGGTATCAAGATAAGGCCAAAATCTTGGACAGGTTCGAAAATGGGCACTTGGGGTCAAGGTCAAGGTCACCAAAATGGCTGCCAAATGTCAGCTAACTTTTATCACCCGCCTTTACCACGATTATATCTCATGAACGGCTTGAGCTATCAACATGAAGCATTCAGGGTATCAAGATGTGGCCCAGATCTTGGACCTGGCCAACAGCTTATTAAGGCGGGCGATTAGCATTCGGCTCTCGAATGCTTTTCTTTCATTATGTATGTATTGTTATTCTGGGATCATGTGTTGCCTTTACGTTGTCCTGCCGTCTGTCTGCCTTTATGTTTTTGTTTCAAATTTAGTGTGGGGCAAGGGAGCCCATGCGTGATAGAGAAAGAGAGAGAGAGAGAGAGAGAGAGAGAGAGAGAGAGAGAGTTGAAATGTGCATGGAGAAAAGAATGGGAGAGAAGAGAAAAAGCTTAGACGATTGGAAACGAAGAGAAAAATGTAAAGATAGGAGAGAGAGGCACTGGATTGAAACGAGAGAGAGAGAGAGAGAGAGAGAGTTGAAATGTGCATGGAGAAAAGAATGGGAGAGAAGAGGAAAAACTTTGACGATTGGAAGCGAAGAGAAAAATGTAGAGTAAAAATAAGAGAGTGAGGCACTGAAATGAAACGAGAGAGAGAGAGGGATGGGGGGGGAGAATGTACTTTTGTGTGAATCTGTGTGTACATGTGTAAATGAAATCACTGTCCCTCTGTTTTCTGTGCCTAGTAGTTTTCCTATTTACCTAAAGTTATTTATCTATCTTTATCTGTCCGTTTTTGTATTTATCTATTATCAATATTTGTCTCGTTATGGGTCTTATTCAATTTTTTTTTTGTGTCCATCTATCCATCTATCTGCCTACGTCTGTCAGTCCACAGAATCATCCATCTATCAGTGTACTTGTCAAGGAGTCTGGATATTTTATTTTACTGGCCATAGTCTCCCCCCACCTGTAATTCACCGGGTCGGTCATTATCACTTGATGGTCGTGATCGTCAGATTTTTACCCTCCCGGAAGGGAGCTGAGAGCTCATATAGTCCGATCTAAGGGCAAGGCTGTGACCTTCACACACACACACACACACACCCGTCCCCTTGCTCAAGGGGGACAGTAACCACCCACTTCGTCAGTGAAATTTTTCGCAACCTGAGCGAGGCGCGAACTCCCGTCCACCAGTTGGCAAGCGAGAACGTTACCACTGCGCTAGTGTGTGTGTGTGTGTGTGTGTGTGTGTGTATTGCCTTTTCTTAGTTTTTGTGTGAAGTTATATGCAAGTAGCTGTGTACATGTATGGGAGCGTGTGTATGTATGCATGTATCTGTGTAGCCTATGCTTGCATGCATGTATGTGTCTTTGTGCTTTATTGGTTTGTGTTTGTGTGTTCATTTGATTACTGTTCTGTTTGTATGTATGTATTTGTGTGTGTTTGTGTCATCCATGTACACCAAAACATCTACTGTATATCTGAATGTGTATAGTCAACAAAAAAAATGTCGACCATCCTGCTACACGCATCATTCTGAAACACGGATGATGCATTGTGATATATGGATCACCCTGTAATTATAAGTGCAAATATTGTCCTTGGTAATTATTACGACTCGATATTGCATAAATCATCACATAATGGATGGTACCTTTTTTTTTTTTTTTTTTTTAGATTAAACCCTCTCATTTTCACAACCATCGATCCCCAGCTGTACGATAATTTTTGGGTTAACTGTACGTGTGTATGCTATGAAGGCAATACTACCATAACTTATATTCACAGCTTCGGTCCTGACAAACACCCCGGCTCATCTGATTTATTACTGTTTCCTCTCTGGCCTGCCACTCCATTGGGTTCTCTCTCTCTTATTTACCATCCTTGTTGCTGTTGTTTTGCGTTATTGCTGTTGTTTGGGTCATTATATATATTTATCTTTCTGCCGGAATGGATGGTGGTGTTATGATCGTGGCTGGAGCGCCGAACCGAATGATGGAATGTTCTGATTTAAGGGATTGTTTTGGTGGCAGGGAACACACTGGCGATTACCCAAATTTACTCACAGCAACTTATCCGTGTCTACACATTTTTGTATATGTAAATCTAGTGCATATATCTAACGAATTCGCCTTAGACACGCCTTATATTTCCCACAGCTCAGTTAAAATTGTTGATAATCATGTGTCTGTTATTGAGGGATTGATGGACGCACACACAGTGTCGCTTACCCAAATTAACTAATAGTCGCGTGTTGTTACTTAAAGTTCCCCATCCCTAATTCCACGCTCTCGGACTAACTCATATTTGTCAAAGCACTCTCATAACAGTTTATGATTATACAATCTGAGCAATGTCACACTGGGGTCCCGAAGCTGAAGACTCGTGTGATCCTTGCCGTGTACAGCGGATCGTTAGTTAGGCGATGATATTGGGTTTTGCATTCGTTATTTTAGGTAGTTTGATCCTTTCACTCAGAGGTATAAAGGGGAACGTCAGTCCTTTAGCATATAAACCATATACGATTTCCCCCCCCCCCTCTCTCTCTCTCGTAAAATAAATCAAATCTATGGGTGGGCGGAGGGTGGGTGAGTAAGGAGGGTGGGTGGGTGAGGGTGCTGGCTGGATGGCTGGCTATGAAGTATTTATGATATCTGAAGGACATTACCACCCGATTGACCTACACATTACATTTATTTATTTATTGTCGCTGACCTGAGCATGTCCACCACAACAACCAGGACACACCGACGGCTGGACAGGATTCATTTGACACCTTAATTACCAAAATCGGTTCATAATTGCCGCCTGCACAGCTCAAATAAAAGAATAAAAAATAAATAAATAATGAGATACTAAACAACGAACAGACAGACAGAGAATATTATTTTCTATGTCAACTGCCCAACACACCTGACTTCCTTTTGGTGAATATAATAATGTATGCCAACCAGATTTCATCCTACCATTTGTTGAAGCCCATTGACATCAACCCAGACTTACTCATTCCTACCTGCACACACACACACACACACACACACACAGATATATATACAAATTGATTCATAGAGTTGATAGCCAGATATACATATAGTGGTCGTGGCCTCAGGTTGGTGTGAAACACGAACCCAGTAGACTGCAGGCTGAATGTGTCCTTGTTCAGCAATGCACCATCGTCCTTTTGGGACAGGGATGGAGTTGACAGAAGTTTGCATAACCAGGCAGAGGAGCCGCTCGGTTATATTGATGCCAACACCTGAAGGCGTCTTTACCCAACACCAGTCACTTAGTTCTTTATTGGTTGAATTGTATGCTCATTTATGCTTATTTTCTTATTTATTTACGCAATTAAAACCTTTCTATTTTTTTTTCTCAAATAGAATTGCATGTTATAATTATATACTCTGAGTCTTATTGGCTCTCTTTTTACCTATCAGTCTATCTATATATCATTGTCTACCTCCCTCCCCCCCTCTCTCTCTGTCTCTGGATTAGAGAGAGGATATTATGTAACACAAACTTATTGTGCCTAACTCCCCTGTTTCACATTCTCTCACACACACCTTCCCCTCTCTCTACTTCAAACTTTCCCCTCTGATCCTCTCTCCTTCTTTAACTCTTCGCCTCTCCTCTCTCTTCTTCATATTTCCTTTCTCATCATCTCTCCTTTCTCCATTCTTCCTCTCTCCTCTCGCTCCTTCATTCTTTCCACTCTCAGCCTCTCTTCCTTTCTCCATTCTTCCTCTCTACTCTCTCTTCTTCATTTCCTCTCACATCCTCTCTCCTTTCTCCATTCTTCCTCTCTTCTCTCACTCCTTCATTCTTTCCTCTCTCCTCCTGTCGTATTATCATCTCTTTCTTTCCTTTCTAATATCTTCGCTTCCTCTCGCTGCTATTCATTTCTCTTCATTTTTCTCTTTCCTCCTTTTTTTTCTCTCCTCTTCTGTTCTCTTCTCTTCAGTCCTTTCTTTCTCCTCTCACTCTATCCTTTCCTTTCTCCTCTCACTCTCCTTCTCTCCCCTTCTTTCCAATTGTCCCCTCACCTCCCTCTCCTCCCACATCGTTCTTTCATTCAATTTCCTTCGTTTTTCGTTATTCATGCAGACCTGCCCTTCCTCCTCACGCTTCTCTCTCTCTCTCTCTCTCTCTCTCTCTCTCTCTCTCTCTTACATTCCTTTTAATATTTCCCCCTTTTCCCATGTCATGTCGTGTGCTGCTAAAATACTGAGAGAGAGAGAGAGAGAGAGAGAGAGAGAGAGAGACAGACAGACAGACAGACAGACAGAGACAGAGACAGACAGACAGAGACCGACAGACACAGACAGACAGACAGAGAGACAGACAGGCAGATTACGTGAAGATTTACCTTTACATCCTTGTTAGTAGCGTAGAGACTCTACCTATGCAACTCAGTTAAGACATGAAGGCAAGAATGACCAGTGCTTCGCCCTTGAGTGGAATTATAACCATCAACCTATACTTGGAATTAAACCCTGTATGGTTGACTTTCGGCTGGAGCGCCTGAACCCACTAGACCAAGAGGGACCCATCAGTTTACTACATGGCTACCACCTAACGTAGTAAACAGGTTCATGTGTAACCGAAAACCAGTCATATTGTCACTCATTTCAGATATCACCCAAAAGTATCACTACATCGAGTGAGTGGATGGCGTCCGTCCCCTCCTAGCAGCATGAGAGAAAGTAATAACATTAAGACTAACATGTATATACAGAGGGAATTTTGATAGTGGAGCGAGAAAGCGAAAGTGATAAAGGAGAGAGAAGGAAAGTAAGGTATGAAGGAGGGAGAGAGAAAAATAATGAGGGGATTAAAGAATTAACGAATAACGAACCGGAGGATGTAAGGAGAAGGGAAGGAAGATGAGGAAGAAGTAAGGAACTGGTGAAGGAGGGAAGGAGGAAAGTGATGAGAAGGGAAGGGAAGGGAGTAGAGGAAGACGAAAGGAAGCAGAGGAGGAGGAAAGTGAAGAGAAGGGAGGGAGGTGAGGAAGAAACTAGGAAGCAGGGAAGGAGGAAAGGAGGTAAGGGAAGAGAAAGAGGAAGACAAAAAGGGTGAAAGGAAGGAGGGAGGGGATGATGAAAGGAAAGGGGAAGGAAGAGGAGGAGGAGGAAGTCCGTAAGGAAGAAGAGAAGAGAAGAAGAAGGAGAAAGGGGAAAGGAAATGAGAAGGAACTTGTAAAGAGTAATTGAGAAGGAATATAAAAAGAAGAAGAAAAAAGAGGAAGACGATGAAAAGAGGGAGAAGAAGAAAAGAGGTAGAAGAAGAAGAAACTTGGAAGACAGCCAGAGAGGATAAGAGTATAAACTAGAGTAACACAGAAACAGAGGAAGCAAACCAGAAATCCATCAAGCGAAACCAAACCAAACAAGGTTAAGCATCAACACACAGGCCACACAATGCCACACCCAACAAGGTATTGTACCATAACATTTCGCTCACTGACTGTTTGTTTTCACTCAAGCTCCAGTAAAGTAATTGTAAGTTTAGCCAGGGAGGAGAATGTGGTAAATTGTTAGTGCTTGTGTAGTTGTTATTGGTACCTCCGTCACTACCACACCTCTCTTCCTTGCTGAGTAGAATCGCCTGGCTGTGCCAACACTTAAATAGCCCAAAACTTAGTGTGTTTATCAGCAGTAGTTGTAACACACACTTCACTACTGCACCGCCTTCCTAAAGTGTGTTTAGGAGCAGTAGTTGTAACACACACTTCACTGCTGCACCTCCTTCCTAAAGTGTGTTTAGGAGCAGTAGTTGTAACACACACTTCACTACTGCACCGCCTTCCTAAAGTGTGTTTAGGAGCAGTAGTTGTAACACACACTTCACTACTGCACCGCCTTCCTAAAGTGTGTTTAGGAGCAGTAGTTGTAACACACACTTCACTACTGCACCGCCTTCCTAAAGTGTGTTTAGGAGCAGTATTTGTAACACACACTTCACTACTGCACCGCCTTCCTAAAGTGTGTTTAGGAGCAGTAGTTGTAACACACACTTCACTACTGCACCACCTTCCTAAAGTGTGTTTTGGAGCAGTAGTTGTAACACACACTTTACTACTGCACCGCCTTCCTAAAGTGTGTTTAGGAGCAGTAGTTGTAACACACACTTCACTACTGCACCGCCTTCCTAAAGTGTGTTTTGGAGCAGTAGTTGTAACACACACTTTACTACTGCACCGCCTTCCTAAAGTGTGTTTAGGAGCAGTAGTTGTAACACACACTTCACTACTGCACCGCCTTCCTAGAGTCAATGATATCACATGAATTACATTAATATTATTTAAAATGTGTCTTTTGACCTTCACTGATAGTCCTTAAAATTCCCCACGTTCTTGCCCTACTGTCAACCCCTACACCAAGTGTGGCCTGTCATCAAAACTGTTTAAGTTGACCTTGCTATGTGACCTTCACCTGCGACCTTCATCCTGACCTGTCACCTTGATCTTTAAATGACTGTGGTTCTTAAATTCAATCCCATCATCCTTTCTATCTTTATTCCTTCCACCAAGGTTGGTCTAAATAGAAAAAAAACTGTCTAAATTGATCTTGCATTTTGACCTTCAATCCTTGGGGGAAAACAAAGGGGGTTGAAAGGAAGGAGAAACCTGTTGAAAGTATTATTCACACACACACACACACACACACACACACACACACACACACACACACACACACACACACACACACAATATCTGTCCCATTACTGTGATTTAGCCGTAATTATTTATTATGTCATCTTTCTGCAGTCAGCAATAAATATGATAAATTCTACGCTCACCATATGCCATAATTCACTTACTCGAGTCCCACCACCCCTCCACCCTTGCCTCATCAAAAACCTATGCTTGGAATGAGGATATTTTCGGCACATAAAATCGTCCTTCATTAACTAAAATATATCACCAAATTTCTAACAATCCCATGAAAAGGCTATGAATATTGTTTCTGACTCTACGTATGGAAATGTTTTTAAGAATATTTTCAAACCCGCTAAACTCTTATTTCCCATTGTCTTATTAAACCTTCAAACAAACATATCCCATTGTTATAATTGCTGCTGCTACGAACTTCGCTGTATGTTCTGTGTCTCTCCCGGTGGCATAATTAATTTTGATATTTTTTTCGTTGACAAGTTCCGGAATCCATTAAGTTCCTTTCTGATATACACACACAGCTGGCAGTGTATTCTTGGTAGCAGTATAATTGCTGCCACTACCAACTTGGCTGTGTGTTGTGTGTCTGTCCATGGCCTAATTATTTACACATACAGCTGGCAGTGTATTCTTGGTAGCGGTATAATTGCTGCCACTACCAACTTGGCCGTGTGTTGTGTGTCTGTCCATGGCATAATTGTGTTTTGTTATCAGGTGTTGCGGGGTTTATAAAATCGTGTCAGTCAACTCTGGGGCGGGGAGGCTGGCAAGTTGGCTCTCTCATTTACCCAACTTGTGCACCTGTGACGTGTTGGAGAGAGAGAGAGAGAGAGAGAGAGAGAGTGAGCGAGCGTGAAAGTGAGCCAGTGACCGTGAGGGAAAGTGTTGGTGAAAGTTAGAGACAGGGAGAGAGGGAGAGACGAGGGTGAAGGATTAAGTGAGAAAAAGAGCGTGAAAGCACTTGTATGACAGTGAGAATGTGTGATGCCGTGAAATTACAGTAGAATTTTGTTAGACAACAGTAATCAAGGGAAGGTAAATACACTGACATTGGTATATCTATCTATCTATATATCTATATATCTGTCTCTATCTATCTATCTACCTATCTGTCTACATATCTGTCTATCTATCTATCTATATACACGAGTATATCTGTATATTTATGTATATTGGTATTTAGATTGATAGATGGATGGATGGATAGATAAATGAATGGATGGATAGGTAGATAGTGACATAAATAGACAGACAGGCGCTGGCTCAATCGGTAGAGAGGTGGCCTGCAGTCCTTACGGACCCAGGTTCGAATCCCGGCTGGGGCAGGGAACAGTTTAAGTATTTGAATTTTATTAAATCAGGCTTTACTGATCTACCAGAAGACCCGACGACATGTCGTAAAAATACCCCCGCTAATACCAATACACCAGTCCTGTATGAGACAGCCCTAGCATGTATTCAATATGGACGGTGGGTGTTAGCGCCGAAGTGGTGACATGTAGAGGTGTACGGTATGTAGGAGGACTGCTTGGCCTTGATAGCAGGCTGTGAAGCCTATGCCCAGAGTCGGACACATTTAAAAAAAAAAAAAAAAAAAAAAGATAAGCAGATAAACAAGCAGAGAAACGTACAGAAAGGTAGACAGACTGACAGATAGAAAGACAAAGATAGTGAGAAATATAGCTAGAAAGACATATAGACTGCTTGATATAAAGGTGGATAGGCAGGCAGTTGGTAGATAGACACACAGCGAGGGTATTAGGCACAGAGTAAATAAACTTTTAGAGTCATATTATCAAGCTAAAAGTAAGGATTCATTTTACTGTGACATTTTTGAAGGCACTCGAATATTTTCCTCCTTCCTTTTTTTTTTTATTTTTATTTTTTTGAAATGTAGGTATAATTGTAAGTCACGTAAATCTAAGTGAAACACACACACACACACACAAACACACACACACACACACACACACACACACACACACACACACACACACACACACATTTCCATCGATCTTTCTCTTCTGAGCATGGTCTTTAACATTTTATTCCTCAGTTATATAAACAAATTAGTGATGGAGCTACGATGCTAAATGTTGCCGATACAGTAAGTCCAGAAATTTTCCTTTATTACCGAAAATGAATTTCCCAGTGAATACTCTCTCTCTCTCTCTCTCTCTCTCTCTCTCTCTCTCAAACGGCTAAGAATCTGCTACTAATTGGATACGTCCCCTCAGTTATATGGAGACGATCACACAACACCGAGAGAGAGAGAGAGAGAGAGAGAGAGAGAGAGAGTAGTAGTAGTGCTGTAGTAACATCAATTAACTTTAAAAGGATTCCATTGAATTGCAAAAGGAAATGAAAGTAACATATGAGCTTAGATTACACTGATATGATCTTATTTGTGTGTGTGTGTGTGTGTGTGTGTGTGTGTGTGTGTGTGTGCGTCGGCCAATTATCGTCTAACTGTTGTTTTTCTAATGGAATTAATTGCCTACGAATCGGTTTCATGAAATTGCAGTCCTGTGCAATATTGCAATGATCAGCAGCTTCCGGCATTAACGGCCCTTCCGAGATGACAAATATCACGTGACAGCAAAAGATAAATGATACGTTTACTGCTGTTCCTGCTGTTACTTGTAGTAGTAGTAGTAGTACTACTACTACTACTACTACTACTACTGCGATTACTACCACTAAAGGATCTACTGTTTACTACTACTTCTAGTAGTAGTAAAAGTAGTAGTATTAGTAGTCGTAATAGTAGTAGTAGTACTGTAATGTTAGTAGTAATAGTCGTAATAATAATAATAATAATATAAAATCCCCTCCTCCACTGACTTGCTTAACTCTTTCACCGCCAGAGGTCGTCCAATACCAACACGTGTTCAGCCCGAAGGGAGGAAGGATAGCCAGGAAGGGAACATCACTATCTTGTATAAATTTCCTTTGGGTTTAGCCTTTAACCTTAATGTTATACCTGTTTACTGAAGGGGTTTGTGGGCTGCAGGAAGGGGGGCAAGTTCAGCCTGCAGTCTACTGGGTTCACATTCAGATAAAGCTGCAATTACAACAACAGCTGGCCACTAACACGGCTGATGAGTTTTGAGAATTAGTCTCTCATTTGGATGATGTTTCTCTCTCTCTCTCTCTCTCTCTCGTTTTCAAAAGTCCCCAAAAGTTAATAAAAACGTCTGGAGGCAACAGCAATGAAATATAATTGACGTCAAATGTCATCGCCTGACGGTATGTAACACACACACACACACACACACACACACACACACACACACACACACACACACACATCAGAGAGAGAGAGAGAGAGAGAGAGAGAGAGCAATTATCGTAAATACAGCTTTTAAATGCTCAGAGAACCAGGCAGACACAAAATACACCCTTCCCCGTCCAATCTCTCGCTCACTCAAAATAAAAGAAAAAAGGAAAACGTGAGGTTGAAGACTGCCTACGGAATGTGCGAGAAGTATTGTGCTGAAGTGATTAGTCTGCTTAAAATGTACATCTTTCTTTAATTTGGCATAACCTGATCTAACATAACTTATCTCTTCTAACGTAAGCTAACCTAACGTAAACCAACCCAACATAACCAAACCTGATACAACATCATTTAATAAAACTAACCCAACGCAGTCTAACATATCCAAACCATAGCTAACTTACTGTAACCATATTTGATATATATAATTATTTCTAAATGTACAGTAAGCAAACCAACCTAATCTACAAACCCACCAATCCTCCCCTACCCAATCCGCTTACCTTTTACCTTACCTTACCTTACTTTACCTAATATACTCAAAACCAATTGAACACAGCACAAGTAAACCCTACCTGATGTACAATTACGTAAATATCTTAACCTAGCCTGACCTATTTCCTCTGATCTAACTTAGCCCAATCCAGCTCAGTGTATTATACTCTTTTCACTTTAACTTAGCCCTGATTTTCGTCCTTTTACAGATTTTATCACATAGCTCAGTGGTAGAAAACGAGAATAGTGCAGCTGGGCATCCTTTGCATGGCACATATTGACTAGCATCATAAACTAGTGTTAATCAAGTTTACAATTCAGCATTCAAGGTGGAGAGATGGCTTGGGACAAGATACTGCAGCTCTTCATCCTTTCCACAGCACTTCTTCCTGACTGGTTTCATATTTGTTAATTTATTGTTACTACTCAGCATTGATGGTTGAGAGATGACATTTTTAGATCAAATCAGAGAAAGACTATACTTCAGCTGTACGTCCTTTCCACAGCCTTTCTTCCTGACTTCCATCATATTCTAGTGTTAATCTATTGTTGCAGCTTACCATTCAGCATGGAGAGATGGAAATTTTAGGCCAAGTAAGAATAAAAAGAGTAGTGTAGTTGTACCTGCATTCCAGCCTAGCCAGACCAGACTCAAGCCAACCCAACCTAACCTTATCACAAGTTTTTATATAAGTATTTATGGTGTTGGTGTGAGAGTCTTAACACGTAAACACATCACGTCCTGCCAGGCTGAGCGACCCAACGTCTGGCAAAAAAAAATTAATGTAGTACCACCGCCCTCCCTCCATCTCAACCCCTATGTACAGGGTATGGTATAGTGTGATATTTATTCTCTCTCTCTCTCTCTCTCTCTCTCTCTCTCTCTGTCACACACACACACACACACACACACACACACACACACACACACTTTCATATACTGCCTCCCACCATCATGCACATTTTCGTGTGTAAGGGAGAAGACTTCGTCAGCGGTGCCAGTGTCAATCTTCTGTTATTTTTTGTCCCATAAAACCTTCCTTGCTTTATACTGTGTGTGTGTGTTTGTGTGTGTGTGTGTGTGTGTTAATGTTGACAATTTTAACCTATCCGTCTCAGCTGATGACAAAGTGTAGTCAGACTAGAAGGTGGATTTGATTAGTAACAAAGGAGATTCTTGCATCATATTTAAGACTAATCTGACTTCATAAAATCTACATTAAATATGGAATTTACACGAGTGACTCAGCTCCTTCAGCCGAAAACAAAATATCTACAGTAAAATCACGAAGCAGCCGAAATGTTTGTGATCCTAAAGAAAATCAAGAAATAGATAAATAAACCGTCCCCGCATCACAAAAGATCCCGCCAGGTGAGTTTCATGCAGGTGCAATATTCGTACCGTCCCTTATATATCCTGGTATATTTTTCAGGCATATTCCAGGGGTATAACCATAAGGCTGGAAGAGTATACTGATGGGGTTGGGAAAATTCGGAGCTGCTCATCCTTAGCGAATTATTTTGCTAGTTCACTTACAATTTTCTTCTCTCGTATAACTGATAAAAACTTTATCAACATTCAAAGCGAGATTAGTAGCACAAAAGACAGTGTTAAGGTGTTGTATTCAAACGTCATCGCTAAGGAAGAGGATCAGGATAGTACTCTTCTTCACCATTAATTTTCTTGTAATTCTCTGATCAAGTAATAAGGAATTCTTTAAATTAAGATTGGAGCACCTGTTATATATATCGTGTGTAAGATCTGTGTGGTTCGTGTATCTGTTTACCAGTCTCTCTCTCTCTCTCTCTCTCTCTCAGGTCATATCCTCCTCGATATCTTTCAAACGTTTTCCCTCCTATTTTTGTTTCCTATTTCCTCCTCCTCCTCCTTCCCTTCTTCTTCCTCCAGTTCCTGCACCTCCTCCACCTCTTGCTCCCCCTCCTCCTCCAACGCCTTCAACTTCTCTTCATTAGATCTTATTTCTCTCTCCCATTGCCATTAGAATTCTTTACCCTTCCCTTCCTTCTCTCTCTCTCTCTCTCTATCCTGTTTCCCTCCCTTCCCTCCTTTCCCTCCTCTCCCCCTCCCTCTTCCATCCCTCCTCCCCTTCCCTTCCCCTCCCCGATTTCCCCTCTTCTAACGTTTACGTTTCCCTCATGTCTTTCTCTTTAATCCTTCCTTTCCTCCTCACTCTTTCCCTCTCCCTCCACATTTCCTCACTTCTCGGTCGGTTTATTTCTCGTCTCTCCATTTCTTTCCCTCCCCTCCTTCCCCCTCCACCGCCCCTCCCCCCTCCCCACACACACATTTCGGCTTGAATGAAGTGGGTTGAAGGGTCTTTAGGAGTCTCTCTCTCTCTCTCTCTCTCTCTCTCTCTCTCTCTCTCTCTCTCTCTCTCTCCTTTCTCCTTTCTTTTCTCCTCTCTCTCTCTCTCCTTTCCTTTTTCTTCTCCTATCTCTTTCCTTCTGTCCCACACTTTTCTCTTTTCCTTCCCTCCAACACTGTCCTTGCATTCAGTTCCCCTCGACTTTCGTTATTCATGCAGACCTGCCCTCCCCCCCTCTCTCTCTCTCTCTCTCTCTTTTTCTCTCTCTTCCATCACCCCTCCTCCTCTCCCCTATTTCCCCTCTTCAAACCTCTACATTTCCCTCATGTCTCTCTCCTTAATCCTTCCTTTCTTCCTCCCTCTCTCTCCCTCTCCCTCCACATTTCCTCGCTTCTCAGTCGATGTATATCTCCTCTATCAATTTCTTTCCCTCCCCTCCTTCCCCCTCCACCGTCCCCCCCCCCACACATACACATTTCGGCTTGAAAGACTTGGGTTGAAGATCTTTAGGAGTTTCTCTCTCTCTCTCTCTCTCTCTCTCTCTCTCTCTCTCTCTCTCTCTCTCTCTCTATGTCTGGCTGGCTGTCTATCTATTTATCTATCTGTCTGTCTATATATCAATTAATCTATATATCAGTTTACTCTTTCTCCTTCCTTCATCAATTAGTCAGCTTTCTCATCTCCTCCTATATCCATCCTCTACATCCTTTCTCCTTTTTCCCTCTCTCCTCGTTTTCCTCCCTCCCGCCTTCTTCCTCCCTCTAGTCTTCTTCCTCCTTCTCTTCTTCTTCCTCCTTCTCTTCTCCTTCTTCCCTCTCTCTCCTTCCTCCCTCTCTCCCTGTTCCTTCCTCTCTCCTTCTTCCTCCCTTTCTCCACCTTTCCTTTCCTATCCTCCCCTCCCCCATTAAATATACTTCCTTCCTTAATATCATTTGTCAACTCAACTCCTCTTCTTCCCTCCCTCCCTGCCTACTTACCAACGGTATCTAACCTACCTACTTACCAACAGTATCTAACCTACCTACTTACCAACAGTATCTAACCTACCTACTTTCTTGTCTACTTACCCACTTCCCTACCTTCTCACCTAATTATCCATCCATATATCTACTTACTTACCTACTTACCCATTTACCTACGTATTTACACATCCACAAAGCTGTCTACATACCTACTTACCGACCTGCCTGCTTCCTTACCAAGTCACATACCTACCTGCTTACATACCAGTGCACATACCTACGTACCTGCTTACCTACCTACATACCTACTTACCAACCTTCCTACTTACCTATCTACTCATTGTCCACCTTGCAAAGAAAATGAGTAATGGTATTAGAGAGAGAGAGAGAGAGAGAGAGAGAGAGAGAGAGAGAGAGAGAGACATTCTTTAAAATATTGCGTTGCCTTTAAAAGCGACAGAAATTGAGAAAAAAACTATTTCCTTTACCTTTCCCTTCCTTACCGTCCTTCCCTTCCCTTCTCTTCCCCTCCTCTTTCCTTCCCTTCCTCTCTCCCTCCTTCCCTTCCCTCCACCTATTTCTCTCCCATATCTCCCATTCTCTAAGTTCCCCTTCCTTCCTCATTCATTCCACTCTCCTTTTCCTTTTCTTCTTTCTATTATACCACACTCCTTCCTCTTTCCTTCTTTTCTCCTTCCTTCCATTCCCTCCTCTCATTTTCCTCCGTCCCCCTCCCATCTCTTCTCCCACTTCTCCCTTTAACTTCCCAAGAGTCCTCTCCTTTTCCTTCCCTTCCAGTTCATTTCCATCTTCACCTTCCCTTCCTTCTTTTGTCTTTCCTTTCCTTCCCTTCCCTTCCATCTTTCTGTCCTTACTTCCTTCCCTCTCTCCATCAGTAACTCTTTCTCTCCTCCACCGTCGTTTTCCCCCTTCCTTCCATTACTATTCTCTTTCTACCTCTTTCCTCCTTTCTCTCTTCTCTTCCCCTCCCCTTTCTCCTCCCTTTCTCTCCACTCCAACTAATCACACACTAGCCTACTTTCTGCCTTTCCCCTCTCCTCCCCTTCCCTCCTTCCGTCGTTATTCCCTCCCGCTCTCCACCTCTCTCCCCTCCCCCTCCCTTCCCCCTCCCCTCCCCCACTCTAAACACACATTTCCTGGATGTTGTGAGGGGAGGGAAGTATTGGAAGGGGAGGGGAGGGGTAGATGTTGCGGCTAATTAAGGCCAGGCTGAGAGAGAGAGAGAGAGAGAGAATTTTGTTCTTCACGCTTAAGTTGGAGAGGAGGGTGGAAGGTGAAGGAGATGGGAGAGAGGACGGTTGGAGGGTGGAGATGGAGCTGTGCTGGAGAAGAGAGGAAGTGAAGAGAAGAGGGAGGTGTAAGGTGGAAGGTAGGGAGGGACAGCAAAGATAAAATAGAGACAAAAACTTATCTTTCTCTAATGATACAAAACAAACACATTCAGTCACTTCACAGCGTTCCTTTGTTGACTCTTAAATCATTATAAACTGTGATGCAGGTAAACACACCGAGCAACCAAATCCCCAGGTTCATAAGAGGGGTTGTTGAGAGCAGTAGCTGGAGGGAGGGGGGAGGAGCGGGCGGGGGGGAAGGAGGAAGAGGGACGTGGGGAGGGGCTAGTTTGGGGGTGGGGGAGATGCGTGAAATCTGGATGGCCGTTGGTGAAAATGTTCTTGTTAAATGTCCCTCACAGCTGCTCTGCCAGTTCTATTACCTCTCGTAATAATGCATCGGAATCGATGGTGGTGTCATTCGTGGGCTGTAATTATCTAGGGTTAATTGAAACATCTGGCAACTGAGCTGTGCGAGGTGGTGCTGGTGAGAAGCCGTGAAATGTGTACTCTGATGCCTTCAGTAAATATCATACACAATTTTTACCAACTATTCCTCATTTTCCGTAGAAAATATTGAGGAAGATATAATGAGGATGAAATCATGTGTGTAGAGAGACAGGAAAAGCGACGGTACTCTTGTTTCTTAGCGTTTGTTTAATCAGTTAGAAATATTAATGGCAAACTCATCAGGGTACGCTTAACGGCTCTCAGCTTCTGTTTCCCGGATAGTGACAGACTCTTCTCATCCAGTGTGGTGGCCGTGGGTGGCCGTGTTTTTTTCTGTGTTTTTGCGCGTGTGAAGATAAGAACGGGAATATTAGGAGTGGAATCAAGAGCTGTGTGGCTTGGAGTGGGCGTGAGGGTGACAACGAAGGGACCAAGGTGACGAAGGAGTGTTGTATAAGGTTAGTAAAGGAAGAATTACAAGACATTATGGTACCGGTATCATCTTGTCGGTAGGTAGGGAGTTAAGGATGTTAGTTAAGAAAAGATTTTTACGATATTTTTGACGTTATTGTAGGGAGCTATGTTGGAAGTTAGGAAAGTTAAGAAGTGCAGTTAAGTAGACAGGTAAGTGAAGGAAGAATTACACGTGATTATGTTCTTGTAGTTAGGTTGCTGAGTGGGGGAGAAAGTAGATAGGTAAGTAGGTAAGCGAAGAAGGAATTGCAAGGTAATATGAGGATTTTGTAGGTAAATAGGTAGATATGTAAGCAGGTAAATGAAAAGGAATTAGTGATAGGTGGATTTTGTGCGTCGATAAGTAGGTAGATAGGCAAGTAGGTGATTGAATGAGTAAATTACAAGACGTTATGAGGATTTTGTAGTATATAGGTAGGTAGTGGAGCCACGGTGGTTTGGTGGTAGCGTGTTGGACTTGCGATGTGGGTTTCTCTCCTGTCTATTATATTGTTCTTGCGTATTTTAATCTCAACACACATTGTACATCCGAATCTTTGTTACTTAAGAATTTGTTACTAGACAGTAACTGAGTGACCTTGATTTATCGTAACCTGAAGGCAACATTACACATTGAGTGGATGGTACACACACACACACACACACACACACACACACACACACACACACACACACACACACACACACACACACACAGGGAGGGAGAGAGAGAGAGAGCCATCCTTTGATCCCTGTCACCTGTGGCAGTGATGTGCGGTGAGGCGAGGTCATTAAGCAGGTCAGCGGGGCATGGGCAGGTCAGGTCAGGTCACGTCACGTAGATTGGCTCACATTAAGTAAGGGTGGTCATATTAAGTCAGTAGGAGGTCTTGGTGGCGAGATTAGGTCAGCTCGTTGGGTCAGGTCACGGATTAGCTTAGGTTAAATTAGGTTGGGTTAGATTAGGTTAGGTTAGGTCCGTAGGAGGGTCAGTGGGGCGAGATCAGGTCAGGTCAGGTCAGGTCATTTCACTTAGAGAAAAGCCTGCAAACTCAGGGCTTCTCCGTTTACTATTTTAACCTGATAATGTGTCATGAGAGGGACGCCTTCACGCTTTGGCATCAGTACATTAGGCCATGCAGTTGTAACTCCGTTGCCTCCCTATCTCCCGAAAGGAGAATGGTGGACTACAGAAGAAACGCATCATAAGACTGCAGTCCACTGGAGTCACATTCAGATGAGCGTGGGGCCACAAATCAACAAGCCTGAGGACATCTTATATAATTTGTCTTAGTTGGCTTAGAATTGTCATCTGTCTACCTTGAATGCTGAGTTGTAGCAGTATATTAACAACAGAATATGACGCTGCTCATGAAGAAGTAGTACCCTATGTAGTCAAGGAAGTAGAGCCGTAGTAGTGTCTTTTTCTGCCACTGAACTACGTGACTTGAGCAACAAAAGAACGAAACTCGGGTCTAAGATGACATGAAAAAAGTATAACTATTACCAAGCGTCGGATACGCTTTTCGAACTGGATATTTTACTTGCAGCATTCCATGACCCTTTCCCTTCTAGAGAGCCTCCCCAGGTTCAATAACACGACCTGATAATAGTAAACTTAGTAAAGAAAGAGGTTCTCGGCCCCAAAGGAATAGCCCGTAGCATATCAGTCTAACCATCTAAGTTGCTGTACCTATGCTGAATAACACGGTCGAATCTTAGTAAAATCTAGTAATGAATAGAGCCCTTTCTCCTCAGTTATATCCAACTAACCATCTAGCCTACCTAAGCTGAATAACATTGACTGACTGAAGTAAAATTTAATAAGGAAAGTCGTTCATGGGTTTAGTAGTTAACCCAAAGCACATCCATTCAGGCATCTGTCATCAAGTCCACTACTTCAACGTAAGAAGCATTGGGTCAGAGTTAGGGTCCAGGGGTGCGGTGCTCCAACATACTTACGATCGAATCCCTGTCGTAAGTATGATTTGTTTTTGCAGGACAATCTGGAGACATTGCAGGTTTCTACTCTTATCTTTGTCTGTCCTGGCATCCCAAACAGACAACATTAATGACAATTGTCCTCTCGTAACCAGGCATTGTTTTTGAGGAGAGAACGCAAGCCAGGGAAAGACTGCAGTGTGGTTGATGGTGCTGCAATAAGTGCTGTGAGGTAGGCCAGGGCAGCCATGGTAAATACCTTTGGTAATGCCAGCCTGATATGTAGGGTGAGTCGGATCTGCCATTGTGCTCTGAGCGACGCTGGTTCACCAATAGCCTACCTCACCTTATAGCTCCAGGCACGCTGGGGTTTATGGCACTAAAATTACCTGTATACCAGTCTGGCTGGTCCTGTAGCGATCGTTCTCTGTCTGTCCTGCTATCTTTATCTATCTATTTGTGTCCGTCTGTCAGTCTTTCAGTCTCTTTAAATCTATTTGTGCATCCATCCATCTCTGTCTGTCTGTCAGTGTCACTCTGTCTATCTGCCTATCTGTTGTTTTTATCTTTGGATATTTCCATTTGTCTGTTATCTGCATCTGTTTATGTCCATCCATCCATATAACCATTTATCTATCCGTCTATCTATCTATATGTATCTATCTAGCTGTGTCTCAGTTTGTCAATCTGTTTATATCTAGCAATCTGTATCTATTAGTCTGTAGCTATGTATCTATCAAGTAATACATTTGTATTGTTTTTATATTTGGCTGTTTGCATTTATCCTTCTATCTGTAAGTATCTATCTATCAATCCAATTTTTTTATTTTTCTGTCCTCCCATCCATCCATCTATCTACTCCTCCATCCCGACTGTTTGTCTGTCTGTGCCTCTGTTTATCCATATCAGTCTGTTTTCCGTGGGAGGTGTTGGCGTGAGTGACCTGACCTAAGAGAAAATACATTCTTTCTTACCCCCCGTCTTCTCTCTCTCTCTCTCTCTCTCTCTCTCTCTCTCTCTCTCTCTCTCTCACCTTCCATCCTGTCCTGTCTACATCCCTTCCTCCCACATTGAAAAACATTGCTAAAACTCTGTCCCTTCTCTTTCTTCCTCCTTTTCCCTCCTCCATTACCTCTCTGTAATTTTCCCTCCGTCTCCCCTGCCTCCTGGATTCTTTCAGTTACGGTATGTATCTCACTCTCTTTCCTCCTCTCCCTCCCTCTCTTCAACTCTCATCCACATCCAGACACATAACTTTTTCTTTTCAGCCACTAGTCCTTTGTAGACGTCTTTTCCACTGCTTGTGCGTGGAGAGAGAGAGAGAGAGTAGGGGGGTACTGCTACCACCACTACTACCTCTACTACTGCTAACGATCATCATCATCATCATCATCATCATCACCAAAAGCCAAAAAATGAAGTATATCAGCGGTGAAAAATACAACAGATACCGTCATTAAGTTGTGAGAAAAATTCCCGCCAAAAATGACGAAATTAAAAGAAGGACAATGAAAGACAGCACAGGAGAGAGACGAAAACAGACTCATTGCCAGGTTAATTAATTCCTGCCTTTTGCAGCAGAAAAGTCTCTCTCTCTCTCTCTCTCTCTCTGATATTGCTACTGATAACTGATGAAGTGTCTCTCACTAAATATGAAGGAACAGGAGAGAGAGAAAAAAGAGGAAAGAATGGGAGGTGAGGTAAACGGAGAGAGAGAGAGAGAGAGAGAGAGAGAAGGCAAGGAAAGAGAAGAGATGGGAGAGGAAGAGGAGGGGGAGTGTAGCTGAAGGGACGGAGGAGAAGGGAAGGGGGGGGGAAGAGAAAGGAGGGGTATGATGGTGAGGGGAGAATGTAAAGGCTGGAAGGAGGGGAAGTGGAAAAGGTGTGGGTGAATAAGTGGAGGGGAGGGAGAGAGGATGGAAGAGGGAGAGGGAGAGAAGAAGGGGATAGAGAGAATTAGGAATTGAAGGTGAAGCTAAGAGTAGGGAGGGGAAGGGGAAGAGAAAAGACTGGAAGCGGAAGGAAGGAGAGAGAGAGAGAGAGTGACGGTGTGGGAATGAGGTATTGTGGGTGACAGAAATGGATTGGTTTGCGGAGAGACGGACACTTCCTCCAGAGCAGCGATGGCAGCAACACCTGTTCTCCCCACGCCTTCTACACCCGCCTCGGCCTTCGACCCGTTGAGGGGGGCCACCACAGGCAGGGAGCAGTCACCACGAGCCGTTACCATCACGGGGACTGTGAAGTGGTACAATGTGAAGGCGGGGTACGGATTCATCCGGCGCCAGGACACCGGCGCCGATGTATTCGTGCACCGCCTGGGGATCGTTGCACCTGCTTCACCACGTCTTCAGCGCTCGTTAGGCGAGGGCGAGACGGTGATGTTCACTCTCCACCAGACACCGAAGGGTCCTGAAGCCAAGGACGTCACCGGGCCGGGAGGTGCAACCGTGCAGGGCTCTGCCCATGCACGGCGGCGCCCCACGGCCCGGGGGCGCCGGCCCAAGGATCGTCGATGTACTGGGGAGATTGACACCATCGTCAGCATGTGCATCGCGACGGCGAGTGCTTTCTGTGGCGGTGACAAGGCTGCGTTGCTTATTCTCCTCCCCCAGATCTTTGAGGAGAATGGCCTTCCGCGCCTTGTCATCCCCCAGAGCTTCGCCCGTGGTGCACGGCCAGCCCCTCGTCAGGAGCATCGTGCCCCTAAGCTGCAGCCCTCCCTACCCCGCACAACACCGCGGAAGAGGCTGCAGCTCGATGCTCCCCTGAACAACAAGACTGCCTCTATCGCCACCAACCCTGCTCAGCCAATGGACACCTCTGGCAATGCTAACAACCATGGGGAGCCTTCTACACCCCCGCCCCAGCGCGCAGCCGACCAGCCACACCACCAAACTACCACCACGCAGCCCTGTGCTTCTCCACTGACACCCAGGAGATCACAGAGGAAGCGTAAGGCATCTGAAGCAGACACCTCCCAGGCAGCCACTTCAGGATCGTCGCCACAGACAGGTGACCCTAACATCGACGTTGCTCCCAAGCCCTGCGACATTGACGAGATTGGCACCTACATCTCCAACAACGCCGACACCTTGGTCTCCAATGCCCTACAGCACATCCGGCTAAGCCGGAACATGGTGTTGTTTGACAACCTTACCAAGCAGTTTCCCCTGGACCACCGCTAACGATTTTATCACCGACTGGGCTAATATATGGCCCGGCCTGCACTACAGGTGCAGGAAATCTAGGGAAAGGAAAGGAAAGGAGAGACGGATCCTAATCTGTGTTGGTGCCTCTGTCTGTCCTCCAGTGTATATCTGTATGTCTGTGTCCTTGGCTCGTATTCTCGTCGGTGAAGGAAGCTCCCTAACACCTCTTCCTTTGTGATTTTTTCTGGGTATGGGTGGTTAATATTCTTTTGTAAGTTGTTTATGTAGAGTATGTCGATATTGGAAGGATTTATTCCACACTGACGAGGATAGCTAGGTTTAATGAACAAAATTAATCGCTTTGGAAAAGGTTTTAGGGAGCTTCCTCAGCCGACGAGAATACGGACCCTTATCTACGTGCTTTTCTCAGTATCTGTCCCTCTTTGTATAGACAGCTAAGAACTCCACAGAATGTGTAGTTCTTTTTGGTATTGTACATATTAATATTATTATTATTATTATTATTATTATCATTATTATTATTTTAGGGGGAGGGGGGAAGATCTTGAAAGCTGGCATTCCAAGACCGTTCGAGGGACTTGAAATTTTCAGAAGTGATATATGTTGCAGGCTTCTTTTGGCGCATTTTTTTTTTTTTTTCTAGCACTAGCCCCGCACTAACACCCTAGGTTATTTTTTTCCATTTTTGCTCTCCTGCGCAGCAAAAACTAATGAATCGATTGTTTTGCAAATGTTGCAGTATGTAGTCGTCAACATACACAATAATCAGTTTGATTGACCTGTGCAGCTGAGATATATGGGGCAAGTAGGGTGTGTTTGTTTCGTAGCTGCTGATTGGCCGCCGATGATGTCACTGAAGTAAATGCAGGCGTACTGTAGTGCAACATGCGGACGTAGGTGTACACCGTGGGTAGATATTATAGTGCAACATGCGGACGTGGGTGTACACCGTGAGTGTATATTATAGTGCAACATGTGGACGTGGGTGTACACCGTGAGTGGATACTGTAGTGCAACATGCGGACGTGGGTGTACACCGTGAGTGGATATTGTAGCGCAACATGCGGACGTAGGTGTACACCGTGAGTGGATATTGTAGTGCAACATGCGGACGTAGGTGTACACCGTGAGTGTATATTATAGTGTAACATGCGGACGTGGGTGTACACCGTGAGTGGATATTACAGTGCAACATGCGGACGTCGGTGTACACCGTGAGTGGATACTCGTATTATAGTGCAACATGCGGACGTGGATGTACACCGTGAGTGGATATTGTAGTGCAAAATGCGGACGTAGGTGTACACCGTGAGTTGATATTTTAGTGTAACATGCGGACGTAGGTGTACACTGAGTGGATAATTTGCTACAAACGTCACTCATCGTTATATAAAACTTTAAAATCAGGTTTAATTTTCTTTGATAACAGTAAACTTTTAAAGCTAATTTTGACCTCTTCAGCCTCGGAAATTATTCCATATTTAACCTGGCTGCTTGTACTGAAGGCAGTTTAAAAATATAAATAAATATGTGTTAAAATATGAAGAGGTGTAGATTTACATCATCGGCGGCCAATCAGCAGCCGCGATTCAAACACACCCTACTCGCCCCATACATGTCAGCTGCACAGGTCAATCAAATAGGGTATAGTGCACCTGCGTATTGATACTAAAATCGAACAAATTATTCCTTTCTGAGATGCTGAGGAAAATCAAAATGGCCGCCTCATGCCTTAACCCGGGGATTGCGCAATTACATTTTTTTGTATCCCACCCCGTGGTGCGCAAAAAATGAAGATTTTTTTTTTTTTTAGTTTTTGTTTATCATAAACTTGAAGATAAACATCCAGGGCATCATCTGGTGAAAAAAAACAATCTCTCTCTCTCTCTCTCTCTCTCTCTCTCTCTCTCTCTCTCTCTCTCACACACACACACACACACACACACACACACACACATCATCATCATCTTTGCCTAGGCCTATGCATAAGGTTACGTAGGGGATTAGTGAAAAAATTAACAAAAAAACTCTCTCTCTCTCTCTCTCTCTCTCTCTCTCTCTCTCTTTGCGTAGCGCAATGCGTAAGTCTGCGTAGGGGTGGAGTAGTTAGCGGTGATGCACAGCCAGCACAGCCTGAACTGTGGCTTACAACGGGACGCTACCCAGCCTGAGCTGTGGCTCGAAATCCACGGATTAAAGCGCGAAATCGGAAAGTATATAGCCGACTTTGACCAAACTCAGTGGAAATGTAAAGAATCATGATTGAACACGGTTTGCATAGTATGAATGACCTTGACCTTGATCTCAAGGTCTCAGGTCAAAATCCGTAAAAAATTTTGAGGCATATCAAAAGTCACATACAGTGATAAAAGTATTTTCGTCTGGAATGTCGAGTTCTTTGAATATTGCTTCAGCAGTGTCAGACTTCTAGTTTACATACGCATGTATCCGTCTTTCTCGGTCAGTCTATGTTTCTGTCTGTGTGTACCCCTATCTCTGTGTCTTTGTTACTTTGCTTGACGACCTGTCTGTCTGTATGTGATTAATATTTGTATGTATGTATGGTTTTTCTATTTATTTTGAAGTTATAGAAATAATGATACTAATAACATTAATACAAAAACAACAGTAATGATAATAGTGATAATAATAATAATAATAATAATAACAACTAGAAAACGAAAATTGACGTTAGCATATTCAGTAACTCACCACATTACAAGGTCATCCGTCTTGTGCAGTACATGAAAAAAGCAATTTTTGAACATTGACCTTGGTTGTGACCTTGAGTTTTGGGACAAGGTCATTCATACTTGGGCACCATGCACAGTATAACAAATTCTATAAATGTGCCAAGTTTGGTGATTGTAGCTCAATTTTCTCTTTTGTGTGTGTGTGTGTGTGTGTGTGTGTGTGTGTGTGTGTGTGTGTGTGTGTGTGTGTGTGTACTCAGTGACCCCAAACTACTTTCCATTGACCCCCAGGCGATCTCAGAAGCTACTGGCCCAAATGGGCCCATAGTCATTCCACACCTGTTCCAAGACCTTGGCTATGTCCCACAAAAATTGTCAAGTCTGTACCTTTAGCGGTGTCAGAGAATCCGCGAATAGACTACATTTTGGATGTAACTGGAAAACCAGTACTGGGAACTGGATGATGCTGGGTCATACGAAGCCGCCACCTGGGGTACTCAGATGGCCAAGTGTGTTGGCTGTAGCTTTAAAATTGAGCAAATACTATCAATGTACTTCTACATAAGAAATAATAATAATAATAATAATAATATTGACAAGAACAATAAAACTCACCACTGGTGTGGTGAGTTATAATGATAATCTATATTATAATGATCCAACTTCTGTGTTTTTGTTGGTTTGTTTGTTACCGTAACACAGCAAAAATGGCACAACGTAGCGCAATTTTTGTTAGAGCAAGGTATGTTAAAATGCTCTAACTTACAGACCAAAACAATTATCAGGTCAATCGGGCCACCGGTTCCCGAATTATGACTCATTTCTGGATATTGATATCGAGTGGAGGTCGCCAAAGGCAGCCTTTAAGCGAGTATTGTACTAATAATAACTCAGAGTGCAAAAGCCGCATGGTACAAATGGTTTAAAGACCGAATATATGAACGTGCCATGGGGCCGTGACTTTGGCCTACAGTTCTCAAAAGCAATTTTCATTTTCCTTGTCTTTCCCTCAACCCTTCCACCAAGTTTGGTCAAAATCGGATCAAAATTCAAGGTGACCCTGCCATGTGTCAAGAGGTCTTTCACCTTGTCCTGTGCTTTACCATTGTCTGAGTGTTCTGAAAATCAAATCCCTTCATTCATTCCTTATCCTTAAGGCTTCCACCAATGGATCTTGAATGTGGCTCTCTTTTTTTTTTTTTTTTTTTTTGAGCAATTTGCAGGCCTCTGGCCTTTGCTTCCTTCTTCCTTGCATTAAAAAAAAAAGTTTGGTCTAAATTGGTTCAAAATTGTTTATATTGACTTTGCCATGTGTCATTGATCTTTGACATTGCCCTATGACTTTGATCGCTGACTGAGTGTTCTTAAAATCGATTCCCTTCGTCCTTGCCATACCTTTCATCTTTCCACCAACTTTGGTCTAAATCAGATGAAAGCTATTTATGTTGACCTTGCCATATTACCTTGACCTTTGACTTTGTCGTTTGACAATATTCTCAAAATTGATTTCTTTCATCCTTGCCATAGCTAAATCTTCACTAAAGAGTGCACTAACATGCAAAGAAACTGTTTAATATCACCTTGGTATATGGCCTTGGCCTTTGACCTGTTATTCTCGAAAATAATATGTCATCCCATTCGCCAGGCCTCAACCCTTCCACCAGGTTTGGTTACAGTCGGATTACAACTGTTTGAGTTTTTTTTTTTTTCACACATAGGTGCACAACACACACACACACACACACACACACACACACACTTAGTAAAACAATGCCCCTACTTGCTTCGCAAGCACATGTGTATTTGTCATAATGAACACTACTACTACTACTACCACCAAATGATGATGATGATTATGATGATGATAATGATAATAATAATAATAATGGTAGTAGTAGCAGTAGTAATAATAATAATAATAATAATGATAATAATAATAATAATAATAATAATGATGATGATGTAGCTGTACAGTTTCTTCCTGTGCATTCGAAGAAAGCATGTAAAATGCATACCCAGTCCGGCGATATGTATGCTGGTTTCTCTGAAATCCATGTGCTCACTTCCCCTATTTCTGATCGATTTTATTTTTGGGAGGGGGCTTGACCCTTCAAGAATCACTAAGGGGGGGGGGATCTCGCTTCTAAGATATCGCATTACGGATGCCCATTGTACAACACGTACTAAGATATCAAGTCAATATTTGCCTTGCTTTTCACTATTTTTGAGTTTTAATTTTGGTGGGGGTGGGGGACGGTTGGCCCCCTAAAAACCATGGTTGGAAAGTAGTATGTGATGGATGACCTTCCCAGTAATCTGACGAACACATCTGGGAAGTTTCATTCACATTCATTAAATAGCCATGGAGGAGTTACGGAGCGTGTACGCACACATGCATTCGACAACACACACGCACGATCACGCACATACACACATACTATAAACAGATTTAAATTAGATATAGATAGACAGACAGATGTCCAACAAACGTTAGTCCAGACACAAAGAAGTAAGTGGAGAATTAATCGGCCTTAGAGGATACTGCTTGACACTGTTAGCAGTTTTGTTTTAAACTCACTTCCGGCCTCTTAAATTACTAATATCATAAAAAAAATAATAATAATCAACAATGACTTACCAATAAGTCGTCCCAGAACAGAGGTCCAAAATCCCTCAACAGGAGAAAGGGGTCGACATTTCTCTGTAGTCATGATGAAGGGTGAGAGGAGGAGAGGGGTGGCGGCCATGTTAACACGCAATCAGCTGATAGTTTGTTTACATCCTATCAGCTGATTCCAACGCGCTCCATTTTTCCAGAGAAATTGGATTCCGTGTCGTGTTTTGGTTTCGTCTGGGATTTATTTGTTGTGATGGTGTTAACTGCCGGTAGTTTTTCTTTTATGTTTATTTTTCATGGTCTATATTGATTTTTCGTGACTTATTTAATTAGCAGTTATTCTCTCTCTCTCTCTCTCTCTCTCTCTCTCTCTCTCTCTCTCTCTCTCTCTCTCTCTCTCTCTCTCTCTCTCTCTCTCTCTCTCTCTCTCATTTTAATCCGTTTCTTTTTAGTCTTTCCCTCCTTTCTTTCACACTCACTTCCCTCTCCCTTTTCATTCTTGTCAGACTGCCTACCTTCTTACTTAGTTGTCTTCCTTTCTTCTGGCTTTCACCACCCTCTCTTCCCTCCAGGGGCATACCTAGAGATTTGGGGGCCCTGGGGTCTAGGTTCTTTGCGGGGCCCCCCTCCTGGAGGGGGGCCCTGCAAAGAACCTAGCCCCCCTAATTCTCAAAACTTATGTAATATCAGCCGGGATTGTAGGGATGATAAATATATATGCTTTTAAATATTAATAAAGATGCTTATAAATTTTGAAGGCTTTGGGGGGTCCCCCCTCAATTGGGGGCCCGGGGGGCAGTTTCAAACAGCCCCCCCCCCCGCCCCCCCCTCTCAGGTACGCCACTGCTTCCCTCCATTTCGTACATTAACATTCTCTCCCTCCCTCCTGTCTGGCTGTCTTCCCCACTCTCCCCCATCTTCCTCCCTCCATTTTCTCAGGCTGTCTTCCTCCCTTTCCTTCATCTTCCTCCCTTCCTACCTACCAGTTATAATATTCGATGTCTTTGTGTATCCCACTCTGGTCATAGACTAAACAACCCGTTCCCCAAGACCCAGCAGTCAGTCTTCGGTCAAAAGATGGCTTCACCAAATTTCAGATACCACATACATAAATACATAAATACATACATACACAAGTACATACATGCATACATTCTCACTTATCTATCTACCTCTCTGTTTGCATGTCTGTCTACTTGTCAGTCTACCTACCTGTCTATCCACCTACATATCGTCTGTCTGTCAATATATCTATGTATATCTATCTATCTATTTACCTCTACCTGGCTGACAGCATGAGACGTGACCCAGTGACTTAAGATTTGCATAGCGTGATGAGTTGTGGCCTCTCTCTCTCTCTCTCTCTCTCTCTCTCTCTCTCTCTCTCTCTCTCTCTTTTGATGCCCACTTCAGTTCTCATCCTCTGTCTTCTCTCTGTTCTATGTTTCTAACGTACGGTCTCTTTATTTTTATTTTTCTTCACTGAAAAATTATTAAGTATTCCACGCAAGCATTTCGTTACTGCTATGAGAGAGAGAGAGAGAGAGAGAGGGAGGGAGGGAGAAAGAGTACATATCAATCTTATTTCTCTCTCTCTCTCTCTCTCTCTCTCTCTCTCTCTCACTCTCTCACTCTCTCTCTTTTCATGCCTGTCTCTGCCTGTGTTTACCTGCCTGCCTTTCCCTGCCTGCCTTTCCCTGCCTGTTTCTCTACCTGTCTTGCTGCCTGCCTCTGTCTCAAATCTGTATACTACTCATCCTTTGTTTCTCTGCCTGTGTCCTTCCTGCTTAAGTGTGCCTGCTTAATCCATCTGTCAGTGTCTTAGTCTGTCTGCTTGCCTCTGTGCCTCAGTTGTATGTCTCTGTTTCACTATGTCCCTCCTCGTCTGTCTTCCTACATCCCTCCATCTCTTAATTAAGGCATCTTCCTGCATAACTTCCTGCCTCCATCTTCTCTTCCTGCCTGTAATGATGCCTGTGTCAGTCCTCCTGCCTGTCTGCCTCTGCTGCCCCCCTACCTGTATACCTCTGTCTACCCCCCTACCTGTATACCTCTGTCTACCCCCCTACCTGTATACCTCTGTCTACCCCCCTACCTTTATACCTCTGTCTACCCCCTACCAATATACCTCTGTCTACCCCCTACCTGTCTACCTGTATCTACCCCCTTCCCTATACCTTTATTTACCCCCTACCTGTATACCCCTGTCTACCCCCTACCTGTATACCTCTGTCTAGCCGCTACCTGTATACCTCTGTCTACCCCCTATCTGTATACCTCTGTCTACCCCCTACCTGTATACCTCTGTCTACCCCCTACCTGTATACCTCTGTCTACCCCCTACCTGTATACCTCTGTCTACCCCCCTACTTGTATACCTCTGTCTACCCCCTACCTGTATACCTCTGTCTACCCCCTACTTGTATACCTCTGTCTACCCCCACTACATGTATACCTCTGTCTACCCCCTCTACCTGCATGCCTCTGTCTACCGCCCCTACCTGCTTCCTACTGTCTACCTCCCTGCCTGAACTATCTTTATCTGTCTCCCTCTGCCTATTCCCCCCACTCCCCCTGCCTGACCCACCTGTCTGTCTCTGCCTGTCTCTTTCTGTCTCTCTTGTTACCTCCTTCCCTACATCCCATGCCTGCCTTACCTCCATGCCTCTCCCTCTGCCTTCCTACCTACCTGCCAGCGTCTCCCATTTCCTCCCTCCGTGTCTTCCCTTCCTTCTTACCCTCCCTTTCTGCCCGACTAGCTGCATCCCCCTCACTCTCCCTTTCCTTCACCGACTGCCATCCCTCCCTGCCTGTCTCCCTGCCTCACTGTTACCCTGTCACCCTCCCTGCCTAACCTACCCCCCTCTGTCTGCTTCCCTGCCTCTCTCTCTCTCTCTCTCTCTCTCTCTGTCTGTCTGTCTGTCTCTCTCTCTCTCTCTCTCTCTCTTTCAAATTTCCGTCACTCTGTTGACAAGTGATAAGAGAATTTCAGAGGAAGTAGCTCGTTATCTGATCTAGAGAGAGAGAGAGAGAGGGAGAGACGCCCTCAAGAACTATGTGAGAGAGGAAAGTGAGAGAGTGGTGCACCTATTGGGTCCTTCAAAAAGCCATTAGGAGAAAGAGAGAGAGAGAGAGAGAGACGCCCTCGAGAACTATGTGAGAGAGGAATGTGAGAGAGTAGTGCACCTATTGGGTCCTTCAGAAAGTCATTAGGAGAGAGAGAGAGAGAGAGAGAGAGAGAGAGTGAGACATTAAGGGTGAGTGACGTAAATGAGTAAGAGGATAAACTATTTTGAGAAATTAAGTTGAGATAGCTTGAGAAATGGGTGAGTGAGAGAGTGAGACAGAGTGAGTGAAATGATAAGGGATGATGGGAGAGATAATGAGTGAGTTGTAAATGTGTGCAAGTGTGAGTGAGTGTGTGAATGTGACTAAATGAGATAGTGAAGAAT
The DNA here is from genome assembly GCF_032717465.1 of Coenobita brevimanus. Taxonomy (NCBI): domain Eukaryota; kingdom Metazoa; phylum Arthropoda; class Malacostraca; order Decapoda; family Coenobitidae; genus Coenobita; species Coenobita brevimanus. Next base: position 46,382,812 of record NC_137021.1, read on the forward strand.
AAGTGAGAGAATGTGTACATGTAACGGAGAGGGTGAGAGTGAGAAAGTAAGAGAGTGGACGGAAAAGTAAGCAAAAGTAAGAAAGCGGGAGAAAGTGAGGGAGGTGCAAAAATTAGAGTGAAAAGTGAGTAAATTAGAACTAGTGAAATTGTGAGATAATGTAAGAGAGAGTTGCTGGAAAGTGAATGGCAGATTGAGAATGACTGGCCTATTCTCTGTGTGTAAATTTTTGAGAAAGAGAAATAAAATCAACAAGAGTGAGTGAGCTAGTGGGCAAAAATGAGTGAAATTTTAAAACGAAGGAATTCAGTGGCAATATATATGAACAAAAGTGAGAAAGTGAGATAGGGGGATGAGTAAGTAAAGTTAGCAAAAGTAAAAAGTGAGCAAGAGTGAGTGAGAAATAACACCATTAATATTTAAAAAGTGTGTGAGGAAAAATAACAAACATAAGAGACTGGGAGTGTGAGCCAGAGTGAGAATGAGAGTAAGAAAGTCTGAAAGATAGAGAGAAGTGAGCAAGAAAGTGAGAAAATTCGAAAGAGAGTAAAAGATAGGTGTAAAAAGTGTGCTAGTCTGGTTTCTGGCAATGGCCGCTCTAAAAGGTTAAAGACAGTGAGTGAGAGAGGAAATAACGGAGAGAGAGAGAGAGAGAGAGAGGCATGAAAGGAGAGTCCATTCTTAATTGGGTTTATGGGAAAGAAAGGAAGCAAGAAGAAGGAAGAAGGTGACGAAGAGGAGGAAGATGGAGAGGAGAAGAGGAGCAGGAGGAAGAGTGTGGAGGAGAAAAAGGAGGAACAGAAGGAGGAAAAGAAGTAAGGGAAGAGACGGGAGGTAGAAGAGACTTGAGAGGAGGAGAAGAGAAGGAAAGAAGGAACACAAGAAGAAGGGGAAGAATGAGAATGAATGTGAGAGACAGACATTGTGTAAGTGTTGTATGTATTGTATTTCTAATGTGTTTGGTTCTTGTATTACAGATCCATGTAAACACACCCGTGAAAATTACCTGTTGATTCTCACGCAGGTAAATACAACTACCAAGGACATGTCACACACACACACACACACACACACACACACACACACACACACACACACACACACACACACACACACACACACACACACACACACACACACACACACACACACACACACTGCCATTACTGCTTCCTTCCCTGCCCCCCCCACACACACATCGACTGACACATCCCGTGAATATATACACCTGAGTGTACACACTTTGATTCTCTCTCTCTCTCTCTCTCTCTCTCTCTCTCCTTTGATCCTCCCAGTTTTTTCTCTTCCCTCCTTCCCTCTCATCTTGCACTTTTTCGTTCCTTCCCACTTTTTTTTTTATTGTTTATTATAGCCAGTTTTTCTTACCCTTTCTTTTGTTTTCCTCTCCTCCTTTCTCTCCCTCCTCTCCTCCTCCCTCTCTCCTCCACTGCCTTCATTTCACCCTCCCTCATATTCACTGTACGCTTCCTTCCTTCCTTCCTGCCTTCCTTCCTTCTTCATTAGGCACCTACCTCCATATCTCCCTTCTTTCATTCCATTCACTTTTCATTCTATTTTTTCCCTTCAGTCCTCTCTTAATATCTTAATCTTTCTCCATTTCATCCCTTCCCACCTCCTTCCTACCTTCCCTCCCTCTTTCCCTTCCTCCCTCCTTCCCTCCCTCCCTTTGCCTTCCCTCCCTCCCTCCCTTCCTCATATGCCCACATTATTGGGCCTGAATTGACAGTCTGTGTGGTTTGGTGGGGGAGTCAGTGTGTTGATATTACTCTCTCTCTCTCTCTCTCTCTCTCTCTCACACACACACACACACACACACACACACACACACACACACACACACGCGCGCGCGCGCGCGCGCGCAGTGGTAACGTTCCCGCTTGCCAACTGGTGGACGGGAGTTCACGCCTCGCTCAGGTTGCAAAAAGTTTCACTGACGAAGTGGGTGGTTACTGTCCCCCTTGAGCAAGGGGACGGGTGTGTGCGTGTGTGAAGGTCACAGCCTTGCCCTTAGATCGGACTATATGAGCTCTCAGCTCCCTTCCGGGAGGGTAAAAGCTGACCATCACGACCATCAAGTGATCCTGACCAACCCGGTGAATTACACACACACACACACACACACACACACACACACACACATATTTCAATGATCCCCTTGCCTCCCCCTCCCCCACCTGTTATATATATATGATAATGGCAAAGACAGCTGCCATGAGTAGGACAGGGCAGGGCAGGGGAAAGGGAAGGAGGGGAGGGGAAAGGAGAGGGGACGGGAGGGGATGGGGCGAGAGGAGGGGAGAACAGAGAAGGAAAGAGACTGAAGGAAGGAACAGGAGGAGGAAGAGGGAGGGGGCAAGAGACAGGTGGATGTAGAATTTAGAGGGGATGGGGTGAGGGGAAGAGGGAGGGGAGGAAGAAGTGGAGGGGGAGGGGGATAGGAAACAAGAAAGGAGAATAGGGGCAATGGAGGAATAAAGGGAGAGGGGAAGGGAGGTAAGATGAGAATACTCGGTTGGAGGACAGAAGGAAGGAAGGAAGAGGGGTGGGAGGGTGAAGGGAAGGGAAGAAAGGGGAAGGGCAAGAGGAAGGGAAGAAAGAAAGGAGGAAGGGAATGTCGAGGGGTCTGGGAGAAAGAGTAGGAAGGAGGAGGGAAAAATAGGAAGAACTGGAGAGAAATAAGATACAGGAAAGGATGCAATGAAGGAAGGATGGGGAGATGGAGAAGAAGGGAGGAGGAATGGAAGGTCGAAGTCGAAAAGGTGTGGAGGAGGAGGAGGAAGAAGGATGGGAAAGAAGAATGGAGGGGGATGAGGGAGGAAGAGAACAGAGGAATGGGAAGGAAAGGGAGGGAGAGGGAAGGAGATGGCTGTATAGAATGGAGAGCAGAAGGAAGAGGAGGAGGGGTAGAGTGGACAGGGAAGAGAGAGGAGGACGCAAGAGAAAGAACAATGTGTAGAAAAAGAGAGGAGTGAGATGAAGTGGGGAGATAGTAGAGAAGAGGTGAGATCATTAGAAAGGTGTGAGAAGGGTGAGGAGAGAGAGAGAGAGAGAGAGAGAGAGAGAGGCTGACAGGTATACGACAGGTACATAGATAGCTGGATTGAGAGGAAGCTATATTAACTGTTTAGTAAATAGGTAAGCAGACAGATACTTACCCAGAGAGAGAGAGAGAGAGAGAGAGAGATTTAATCCTATACACCCTCATACATTCTGCCATACATACAGACATATTTACACTGTTAACCCAATATATTAAAAAGAATTATTGCACAGTTCTCAGGAATAACGGAAAAAACTTGGCCTTAAGGGAATGGGAGAGGGAAGGGAAAATATGAGGGAGAGAGAGAATGTGAAAGAGTGATAGACAAGTGTGTGTGTGTGTGTGTGTGTGTGTGTGTGTGTGTGTGTGTGTGTGTGTGTGTGTGTGTGTGTGTGACCCAACCCCTCTCAAATATTCTACCCAGATGAAACTGTAAAAAAGTAGAAGGGTAAAAACTAGACAAGCTGAGAGAGAGAGAGAGAGAGAGAGAGAGAGAGAGAGAGAGAGAGAGAGAGAGAGAGAGTTTCCCGCGTATGTTTTTGTTTGCCATGGTAAGCTTGAGTACGCTCGTGTGTGTATATGTTTAAATATATGGTTAAATTATATTATGTATGTTTTATACGTATGGTTGCATCAGTGTGTATACTTCTGTATTTATGTTTGTATATATTCAAGTATGTTTATGTGTGTATATATATGTTACCTTAGGACTTCTGTAAACGAAAAATTGACTCCCCACATTTTGAGATTGTGTATTAAAGGAAAAAAATGCAATATATACAGAAAGAAACTGACAACAAAAATAAAGAATATGGAACAACATTTCGTTTTTGTTTTTACTCAAAAAATTATTTAGGGATTGCAGTCGCCATTTTGGTATTTGTAAGCCAATAAGAACGTTTAAGTTTTATGACGTCACAACGATCACCAATGAGAAGGCTGATATTCTATGACGTCACAGCGATCACCAATGAGAAGGGTGCAATTTTATGACGTCACAGCGATCACCAATGAGTGGTGAAAATTTATGACGTCACAGCGATCGCCGATGAGAAGAATGAAATTTTATGACGTCACAGGGATTGCCATTATTATACCTGGATTTAAATGACGTTACACCGAGCACATCAGTCCAGTGAGGAATGTGTGCTTATTTACAAATGAGAGAGAGAGAGAGAGAGAGCAACGAATGGTGACAAAATTAATGATAACCCCGACTGAAGACAAAGCCATACAGGAAATGGTTAGAAAATCCAATCCTGTGCAGTCAGTCAAAACACTGGCTGCGGGGCATCTGAGTCAAGTATACTGTTTAATATTTTTAAAGGACGTGGTAATATGACATGATAAGTACTTCATGATAGACCAGTGAAATTACACATGATAAGTACTTCATGAGAGACCAGTGAAATTACACATGATAAGTACTTCATGATACACCAGTGAAATTACACATGATAAGTACTTCATGATAGACCAGTGAAATTACACATGATAAGTACTTCATGATAGACCAGTGAAATTACACATGATAAGTACTTCTTGATAGACCAGTGAAATTACACATGATAAGTACTTCATGATAGACCAGTGAAATTACACATGATAAGTACTTCATGATAGACCAGTGAAATTACACATGATAAGTACTTCATGATACACCAGTGAAATTACACATGATAAGTACTTCATGATACACCAGTGAAATTACACATGATAAGTACTTCATGATACACCAGTGAAATTACACATGATAAGTACTTCATGATACACCAGTGAAATTACACTAGAGGTAATGACAAGATTTTTGCATAATGTTTCCCGTCAGATGAAACAAAGTATTTCTTCGTTGTAGAGTTGTAAAGTTGTGTTATAAATTGCGTAGGAATGTAGTAGAATGTGACACGGTAATGACATTTGGCTCGATTGAGTACGTACCAGACTTCTAATCGCCAGATAACCACGTTCTTAGCTGAATAAAAAAAAAAAAAAGTCATCCTTTTCTCCACATCTCTGAAAATATAGCACAGTACATTGTTAAACAGGTAATAGCACATTGCATTTACACATTATGTTCATCCATCCTCATGAAATTTCCATGACATTCTTCAATAGTGCATGATGGTTCTTCTCACTTACTCCTGCCGGCTTTGGCTGGAGGGTCTGGTGGTGGTGGGGGTCTTCCTGCTTGTCTGTCCTTCTCTCGGACCCATAGACTAGTTACCAATGTTGTAGTCAACCCTATAGAAACAGTCTTGAAAGGACAATACATTGTTCTCCTTTGTAGTCCACGCCTCTCCTCCTTCCTCACTCCTCTGCCTACCTCCCCTACTTCCTCCCTCCAGCTCCTGTCCCTGTTTTCCTTTCCTATTCCTTCCACGTACCTCGCTTCCTCACTACATGGCTCTCCATTCATGCCTACTTCCCTCCCTCCCTGCTTTTTTTTTTTTTTTAGCTGATAGAATAGTTTTATTACTCATAACCTTCCCTATACCAAACAACCACGAAAGGACCAACAAGTCTGTTGCTGTTTGCTTTCCTTTGTATTCCTTTGTATTCCTTCTCTTTCTGTATCTCATTCCCTCTTCCCTCCCTGTCTCTTACTTCCCAGCTCTTTGTCTCTCGCTCTCTGCTGTCATTCCTTCCCTCTCCTTCTCCCTCCCTGCACCTCTCTCCCTGACTATTTCTGTCCCTCCCTCCCTCCTTCTCCCATAATTTCCGTCGTCGCACCCTGTCCCACCCTCCCTTCTCTCCATGCCTCTTCTCACCTCCTATATCTCTGCCTCCCTCCCTTCCTCTCCTATCCCTCTCTTCTTGTCTCCTTCCCCTTCTCTCCCTCTCCCTCCCTCCCTCCCTCCCTCTCTCCTTTCCATGTCTCGCCTGACTTCCTGCCTCGCTGCCGTCACATTACTATTACAGTCTACTATTTGTTATAATTCATTGGCTGCATGTGTGTGTGTGTGTGTGTGTGTGTGTGTGTGTGTGTGTGTGTGTGTGTGTGTGTGTGTGTGTGTGTGTGTGTGTGTGTGTGTGTGTGTGTGTGTGTGTGTACGCGCGCGCGCTCTCCTCTTCCTCTCTTATTTGCTCTCTTCATCTAGTTTCTCCCATCCTTCTTTACATCGCTCCTTCCTCCTCCTTCTTCCTTTCTTCTTTTCTTCCTGTCTCACTCATTTTTTCATAATCTTTTTCTTCCTTCTGTCTTTCATTCTTTCCTTCTTTAATTCCATCCTTTCTTGCCTTTTTGTTTTACATTCTCCTTTTTTCAAATTGTTTTTATGCCCTCTCCTCTTTCTTCCCGTCTTCCCCTCCTCTTCCGTTTCTTTTTTCCTTCACAGCATATTTAACACTGACAAATTTTTGACTTTATGGTTTTGTTTTTCTTTTTCCTTTGTTTTTCATTCCTTGTTTCACCTGTCCTACAGTCTTTCCTTCCTTCCTTCCCTTTTGCTTAAATATTTATATTCATCTGTCGTTCCTTCTTTACTAATTTCTTTTTCAATTTATCTTTTTCTGTGTCTACGTGTATACTGTGAATCTCAAGATGTATTTTGTCTTTTAGCTCTCCCTTCGACGTGCCCAGGGGCGTACCTAGAGATCTGGGGGCCCGGGGGGCAAGGTTCTTTGCGGGGCCCCCCTCCTGGAGGGGGGCCCCGCAAAGAACCTAGCACACACACACACACACACACACACACACACACACACACACACACACACAGTTTGACTCCTGTATAACTTCTTCATTACTGTTGAGCATAGCGTTTTTTTTGTGTACACATGGTCGTTTTTGCCGCTTCCATAAGTTCATTTAGCCACGCACACACCAGCCTACCCACACACCAGCCTACCCACATGCTTGGGTATTAGAGTCAGGTGTTCTTAAATGAGACGCAGAATTTGCATACATACATACATACCGAACTTACCGAAACTCGGAAATACATAGGCCAGCATGAACGTTCACACACACACACACACACACACACACACACACACACACACACACACACACACACACACACACACACACACACACACACACACACACACACACACACACACACACACACACACACACACACACACACACACACACACACACACACACACACTGGTGCTAAGGTTGTGAGTGAGTGGTTATTTTCTCTCTCTCTCTCTCTCTCTCTCTCTCTCTCTCTCTCTCTCTCTCTCTCTCTCATCCTCCTGCATTTCCCTCCTTTTCCATTTTGCCTTCCTTCCTTCCTTCCTCTTTCCCTTCTTCTCTTCCCTTCTCTTATCCCCTATACACTTTGCTTCCCTCCTCTTCCTTCTTCTCTCTCCTTTCTTACCCTGTCTCTTCCTCCTCCTCTGTTTCCTTCCTGTTTCTCATTCCTTGCCTCTCTTTTCTTCTCTCCTCCTCCATCTATATCCCTCTCCTCCATCTATATCCCTCTCCTCCATCTATATCCCTCTCCTCTCTCCCTCTGTCTCTCCTCTCTGATCCCCTTCCCCTCTCCCTCCTTCACCTAATCACGTACCTGCCACTAATGGAACACCTGCTTAACCCTTCTCGCTGTTACATCACCTCTCTCTCTCTCTCTCTCTCTCTCTCTGCTGCGAATATAGCGGAAATTGAAGTGAAAAGGCGATTTAAATTGAACAGAAAATGAAAGAAAATTGGGTTCGTGGAGAAACGATTTGAGAGAGAGAGAGAGAGAGAGAGAGAGAGAGAGAGAGAGAGAGTAATTACATAGTCTGACTCTCCTTGTTCTTATTGTTCTTTATTCTCAGTTTATTCTCTGTGTTTCTCTCTAATTCTTCCGTCTCCTCCTCCTCTCTCCTCCCCTGTCTTCCTTCTCATCCTCCTCCTCCTCATTTTATAGCCTGCTTGAGTTTTCATCTTACCTTCCTCTAAGAGTTTAATTTTGCCGTCAGGGCGTTCATTCTCTCCTCCTCCTCCTCCTCCTTTTTTGCTTCATTGTTTTTCCTCTCTTGATTTTCTTCTCTCTTTCTCCCTGCCTCTCTTCTCCCCTTCTCCCTGCCTCTCTTCTCCCCTGTTCTTTTTTACTTTTCCTACCTTGTGTTATTTCCTCCTGTTTCTCGGTCTCCCGTCTCTCCTTGGCCAGCCTCTCTCCACCTTCATCTCTCCTCTTCATTCTTTGTTGCTTTCTATTTATTCATCTTCTTTTCATTTCCTTTTCTCATCACTTTGCTCTCTCTCCCCATGCCTTCTTTTTGAGCTAATATCTTTTCTCTCTCTCTCTCTCTCTCTCTCTCTCTCTCTCTCTCTCTCTCATTTCCTTGTCCTCTTTTCCTTTTAATATTCTTTCTTCATCTCTTTCCTTTCTTCTCTTCTCCCTCCTCCCTGTTTTTTTTTTTTTCTCCTTGGTTTTTTTCTTCCTCTTCCTCTCTCTTATCCCTGATCTCTCTCGTTATATCCCTCTTCATTCTTCTTATTCATCCACCTCCGACACCCGCTTTCCTCCTAATCCTCTCTCTCTCTCTCTCTCTCTCTCACACACACACACACACACACACACACACACACACACACACACACACAGGTATGTTCGAAGAAGAAAAAACTCACTGACAAAGCATCTTGAAGTCTTATGTTTGCCAGCTCTCTTAAAGCCTCGCTTCTGAGAATGTTGTTGAGAGAAAAAGAGAGAGAGAGAGAGAGAGAGTACATTGTTTAGGGCAGCATCACAAGGGAGGTAGTGTGGTGTATTATAAAGAGAGAGAGAGAGAGAGAGAGAGAGAGTACATTGTTTTACTAGGCAGCATCACAAGGGAGGTAGTGTGGTATATTATAAAGAGAGAGAGAGAGAGAGAGAGAGAGAGAGTACAGTGTTTTACTAGGCAGCATCACAAGGGAGGTAGTGTGGTATATTAGAGAGAGAGAGAGAGAGAGTATAGTGTTTTACTAGACAGCATCACAAGGGAGGTAGTGTTGTATATTATAAAGAGAGAGAGAGAGAGAGAGAGAGAGAGTATAGTGTTTTACTAGGCAGCATCACGAGGGAGGTAGTGTGGTATATTAGAGAGAGAGAGAGAGAGAGAGAGAGAGAGTCCATTGTTTTACTAGGCAGCATCACAAGGGAGGTAGTGTGGTATATTATAAAGAGAGAGAGAGAGAGAGAGTATAGTGTTTTACTAGGCAGCATCACAAGGGAGGTAGTGTGGTATATTATAAAGAGAGAGAGAGAGAGAGAGAGTCCATTGTTTTACTAGGCAGCATCACAAGGGAGGTAGTGTGGTGTATTATAAAGAGAGAGAGAGAGAGAGAGAGAGAGAGAGAGAGTACATTGTTTTACTAGGCAGCATCACAAGGGAGGTAGTGTGGTGTATTATAAAGAGAGAGAGAGAGAGAGAGAGAGAGAGAGAGAGAGAGAGAGAGAGTACATTGTTTTACTAGGCAGCATCACAAGGGAGGTAGTGTGGTATATTATAAAGAGAGAGAGAGAGAGAGAGAGAGAGAGAGAGAGAGAGAGAGAGAGAGAGAGAGTACATTGTTTTACTAGGCAGCATCACAAGGGAGGTAGTGTGGTATATTAGAGAGAGAGAGAGAGAGAGAGAGAGAGAGTACATTGTTTTACTAGGCAGCATCACAAGGGAGGTAGTGTGGTATATTATAAAAGAGAGAGAGAGAGAGAGAGTGAGTGAGTGAGTACATTGTTTTACTAGGCAGCATCACAAGGGAGGTAGTGTGGTATATTATAATGAGAGAGAGAGAGAGAGAGAGAGAGAGAGAGAGAGAGAGTACATTGTTTTACTAGGCAGCATCACAAGGGAGGTAGTGTGGTATATTAGAGAGAGAGAGAGAGAGAGAGTACATTGTTTTACTAGGCAGCATCACAAGGGAGGTAGTGTGGTATATTAGAGAGAGAGAGAGAGAGAGAGAGTCCATTGTTTTACTAGGCAGCATCACAAGGGAGGTAGTGTGGTATATTATAAAGAGAGAGAGAGAGAGAGAGAGAAAGAGAGAGAGAGAGAGAGAGGGAGAGAGAGAGAGTCCATTGTTTTACTAGGCAGCATCACAAGGGAGGTAGTGTGGTATATTAGAGAGAGAGAGAGAGAGAGAGAGAGAGAGTACATTGTTTTACTAGGCAGCATCACAAGGGATGTAGTGTGGTATATTATAGAGAGAGAGAGAGAGAGAGAGAGAGTCCATTGTTTTACTAGGCAGCATCACAAGGGAGGTAGTGTGGTATATTAGAGAGAGAGAGAGAGAGAGAGAGAGAGAGAGAGTCCATTGTTTTACTAGGCAGCATCACAAGGGAGGTAGTGTGGTATATTATAAAGAGAGAGAGAGAGAGAGAGAGAGAGAGAGAGAGAGAGAGAGAGAGAGAGTACAGTGTTTTACTAGGCAGCATCACAAGGGAGGTAGTGTGGTATATTATAAAGTAAGGCAGAGTGAAGCACAGGATTGCTGATATACCCAAGGGAATGCAAGATGGTCTCCACACAGCTGCACTACAATGACAACTCTGTGTAAATTGCCATCAGGATTATTGAGCATAGAAGTACACAGGATATCATAATATACTTGTTTCTGTGGCGTGACATTGGACCTGGTAATTTTCTTTAAAACGCATAACTGTAAATAAATAAATGGATAAATAGAAAAATGAATAAATAGATGTACGGGGCATTGGTCCATGGAGCACTTGTGAAATGCATGAAGGGAACTGGTAAAGAAATAAAGGAATAACGCAAATATGACAAGAAAAATGGAAGGAAGAAGAGAGAATCGGAGGAACTACAGGTTTCCGTACTTGGTGTGGAGGCCTAAAGAGACCTACAGTCCTAACGAGGTGCTTTGCTTCTGATAAATTGTGTTTTTTAATGTTGGGAAAAACTTGTCGCTGGATGATTCAGTGTTACTTCCTTCTGTAGGCTACCATGAAGATTCTCTCTATCTCTCTCTCTCTCTCTCTCTGTCTCTCTCTCTCTCTTCTGTAGGCTACCATGAAGATTCTCTCTCTCTCTCTCTCTCTCTCTCTCTCTCTCTCTCTCTCTCTCGCATCTGGAAATGAATGGTTCGTGAGTTTGTCTTTTATTCATTCCTCCATCTTCCCTGTATTATCCCACCGACCCTAAACATCTCTCCCTTCTCTGTCATCATCTTCCATCATCCCTCTCTTCTCCCCAGTCTCACATCATCCACTAATCTCCATCCTTCCACCTCACCATTTGTCCACCTGACTCCACATTAAGCATTTTCTAAAACTCTCCACGAATGTCCCGCTGAAAATATCCTTTGAGGAATTAGGAGACAACTTTATGAGGCGGAAGTAGGTAAGTCATCCCTAAAATTCCCTCCATTTTCTCTCGAGGCGCGGCCATCTTGGGGATCCCCAGTGACCCCGTCGGTTTTGATCTACCCACCTGGATTTTCCTTATTTTCCAGTTTTCCTCGGCGTCTCCTTCACTTCCCGGCTTGCTGGCACACTTAGCAGCATTAAAATGTAGCCTAAGTTTGCTAGAGTTGTAATTTTAATATTGAAAAGTTAGATAAAATTGTGTTCATGATGGCTGGCTGTACGAGAGTTGGGACTTGTGTGGAATTTTCCGTATTTTTCCCTTTTCCTCGCCTTCCCGGCTTGCCAGGAACCTTGACGGCCGAGAATATGACGTAGGTTTGTCTGGATGCGGGATATACGGGGCGATATACCTTTAACCCGGAAATATTTACCAGTTGATGTTTGACAGTACCAAAGATGGGATGATACATTAGATATGGCGTTCAGTTTTCTCGTTTTCTTTTTTATTTGTCTTATTTTTTTCGAGTCAACTATATCATGCCTGGTATATCATCTTTTTTAATGTTTTTACCTCCGCCAACGTAATTTGGGATAGGTTATGTATTCACCCATGTTGGTTGGTTGGTTTTCCACAAGACTGATGGGCCAAAGAAGAACTGATTCATTTCGGTGCTGATCTGAGTTCGAGTCCCGGTTCAGGAGTTTTTGTTTTTTATTTTCCACAAGATATCTCAAAAAGTTATTGATGGGTTTTCGTGAAATTGTTTATGTGGGTCATGTGCCAAGGAAGATTTTATTAAACTTTGGTGGTGATCTGAGTTGTCTGGTATAAGCGTTGGCGGAGGTATGCGCTCTCTGAGTGCTGGTTTTCTTGTTCCTCTTGCATTCGTTGATTCTTTGCTCTTGGATGAGTTTCTTGTCTCTGCGTCTCCCGAGTCTAATCTGAACTTTACTACGTAACAGTTTTCAGACCCACTGCCAACCCTTTGTGTGTCTCTCTCTCTCTCTCTCTCTCTCTCTCTCTCTCTCTCTCTCTCTCTCGGCAGTGTCACAGAAGTTTCAGGTAGCTGTGAAAGCAGTTCAGGAAGGGAGGGAGTAACTTTAGCGTTAGGGTTTATGCAGGAGTCATCCGTTTCTTTTCCTTATTATATTGATCGATCTTTTTCCTTTACGTTTGTTATTATTATTATTATTATTTAGTAGTGGTGGTAGTAGTAGTAGTGGTAGTGGTAGTAGTAGCAGTAGTAGTAGCAGTTGTTGTTGTTTTAGTAGTAGTATCAGTATTATTTTGTTTTTATCCGTGTTCTTGGGTATTTTTTGTGGACGGATGATGTGTCTTTATTGAGATAGCTTATTTTTTTTCTTAATCTGTACCATTATATAGTGATGATAGTAATACGTCTACCTTTACTACTACTACTAAAGCAACGAAAACGAAATGATTATGATAATATTAGTCGTAATAATAATAATAATAATAATAATAATAATAATAATAATAATAATAATGTTAATAGTAGTAGTAGTAGTAGTAGTAGTAGTAGTAATAATAATAATAGTAATAATTATTATTATTATTATTATTATTATTATTATTATTATTGTTGTTGTTGTCGTTGTCTTATTATTGTCATCGGATAAATCTGAGCGGTGGTGTGTATGACATTGGTGTATGTCATTGTGTATGTACATTGGTAAGACCCTTAATAAATTCTTTACTGCTTCAAAGGTCCAAGTCATCACTGTTCCGAAAAACATTATATACTTTCCCATAACATACACGGGACCCCTTAGCTTCACACTGAGGAACAAACTTAAAAAACTTCCAGCTGAACACTTCCCACACTTACCAGAGTTTTTTTAAGGTAAAAGACCATTCCCTCACACTTACAAGCATCCGTTGTTTACCTCTTCACGTGTGCCAGCTGTAGGGCGGCATATATAGGTAAAACAAGACACCTAAAGACACGAATCCATGAACACTTAGGTCGTTCAGTTCGAACAGGCCAGTTAATCACCAATCCATCACACTCAGCAATACGGGACCACTCACAACAACACGACCATCCTTTCTCTCATTCCCACTTCACAGTTCTTGGTGGTAGCAGCAATGACACGGACCTTCCCATTATGGAAGCTTTGTACCAATATCGTTAACCCTTCGATCAGTGACATGGCTTCCTGTGAACTGTTTTGTTTTCCACACTAAGTTTTCTACAGTATTGCACTTACTAGTTTACAGAAACGTTTTGCTTCCTTACCCCTACCCCATTCATTTTAGATTTTATTACTTATTGGTTTACGAACACGGTATTTTAACGGACTTCGTTTTTGTACTTGCGTGTTTTTAGTCTTGTTTTGATCGTTATAACATAATAATCTTAAATGTGTGTATATATATATATATATATATATATATATATATATATATATATATATATATATATATATATATATTTAAATGTATTCAGCTGTGAGCCTAGGGTTAAGAGTTCGTTCCCTGAGGCCCATCAGTGGTATTACGTGCCCTACACCTCCACATCCGAGTCTTCTGGCTTGGGTGTACTTACCTTCAGCTCATAGAATTAGATATCATAGGCAGAGTCTTCTTGGTAACAAACAGACCCGGAAGGACCAATAGGTCTGTTGCTGTTTGCTTTCCTTTGTGCTCCTTTGTACATGTCACCACTTCGGCGCTAACACCCACCGTCCATACTGAATACATGCTAGGGCTGTCTCATACAGCACTGGTGTACTGGTATTAGCGGGGGTGTATTCACATGTCGACGGGTCGTTGGTAGATCAGGAAAGTCCCCTGTAACGAAATGCAAATCCTTGAAACTATTCCCTGCCCCAACCGAGATTTGAACCTGCGTTCATTACAACAGCAGACCACCTGTCGTCGTGGAGATGGGAACAGCTGGTGTTGCAGCAGGTGAGGGAATACCGTTGTACCTTTATTGAGTCTCTCATTCTGCGGGAACTTCCGAGACTAAGCGAGAAAATGGCCAGGTTTTACGAGATCGTGCGAGAATATACGAGACACTGCGGGAATTGGGGAGAGGGGTTGGGTGGGAGGGGAGGTGGAGGGAAGGGGAGAGAAAGGGAGGGGAAGAAAAAGGAGAGAGAGGAAGGGGAGGGAAGCAAAAGGAGGGAGAGGAAGGGGAGAGGAAGCAAAAGGAGGGAGAGGAAGGGGAGGGGAGAAAAAAAAGAGGGAGAGGAAGGAGAGGGGAAGAAAAGGAGGGAGAGGAGGAAGGGGAAGATGGTGAAGAAGAAGAGTAGAGATAAAGAAGATGGAGGAGAGGGAGCAAAGTGAAACGAAGGGGAAAGAGTTGGAGCAAGGGGAGGAGGGAAGGAGGCAGGGGAGACTGAGGGAGACAGACGGGGAGGAGAGAAGGAAAATTAGGAAAAAGGGAAGGAGGTAAAGGTAAAGAATTGGATCAAGGGGAGAGGAGAGGAGAGGAGAAACGGAGGAGGGATGGTAGGGGGAGAGAGATACTGTACTGTGAGGATATAATGAGAATTTGTGGGATGGGAAAAGGAGTGAGGGAAGAAGAGGGAGAGGAAGGGGCAGAGGAAGGAAGGAGAAGAGGAAGGAGGAGAAGGAAACTGGGAAGGAAGGGGAAGAAATGGATTAATAGTGGAGGGAACGAGAAGAGGAGGAAAGAGTGGGGGTAAAGAGGTGGGGGGGGGGAAGCTAGGAAGGAGAGAGAGAGAGAGAGAAAGGAAAGAAAGATGGGAGAGTTGTAAGAATATGGATGAACTTTCCTTGGACTATATAAAACTGTGACACAGGACTAATATAACACAACGGCTTGGATAAGTGTGTATCTGGTACAGGTGTAAGTGTATATCTGTTGCAGGTGTAAGTGTATATCTGTTACAGGTGTAAGTGTATATCTGTTACAGGTGTAAGTGTATATCTGTTACAGGTGTAAGTGTATATCTGTTACAGGTGTAAGTGTATATCTGTTGCAGGTGTAAGTGTATATCTGTTACAGGTGTAAGTGTATATCTGTTACAGGTGTAAGTGTATATCTGTTACAGGTGTAAGTGTATATCTGTTACAGGTGTAAGTGTATATCTGTTACAAGTGTAAGTGTGTATCTGTTACAGGTGTAAGTGTATATCTGTTACAGGTGTAAGTGTATATCTGTTACAGGTGTAAGTGTATATCTGGTACAGGTGTAAGTGTATATCTGTTACAGGTGTAAGTGTATATCTGGTACAGGTGTAAGTGTATATCTGGTACAGGTGTAAGTGTATATCTGGTACAGGTGTAAGTGTATATCTGGTACAGGTGTAAGTGTATATCTATTAATGGCCAGGTAAATCGGTACACACCTGAACACTGTATTATCAGTGTTTTGCTTGTTACAGGTCAAAGCCTCAGGACACACCCGCACAACAGCATCGCTAAGCAGCTACTTTACTTAGCCTTAGTTGCCCTTGCAGGTTGCACTAGTAAGCAATAGCACTTGCCTTTACTTAGCCTTAGTTGCCCTTGCAGGTTGCACTAGTAAGCAATAGCACTTGCCTTTACTTAGCCTTAGTTGCCCTTGCAGGTTGCACTAGTAAGCAATAGCACTTGCCTTTACTTAGCCTTAGTTGCCCTTGCAGGTTGCACTAGTAAGCAATAGCACTTGCCTTTACTTAGTCTTAGTTGCCCTTGCAGGTTGCACTAGTAAGCAATAGCACTTGCCTTTACTTAGCCTTAGTTGCCCTTGCAGGTTGCACTAGTAAGCAATAGCACTTGCCTTTACTTAGCCTTAGTTGCCCTTGCAGGTTGCACTAGTAAGCAATAGCACTTGCCTTTACTTAGCCTTAGTTGCCCTTGCAGGTTGCACTAGTAAGCAATAGCACTTCCCTTTACTTAGCCTTAGTTGCCCTTGCAGGTTGCACTAGTAAGCAATAGCACTTCCCTTTCCTCCTTTCCTGTGAAATATTCTTGACAGCTTTTATATTGTACTTGGTAATCCTTCTCACTGTTTCCTGCCAGCTTCGGCCTGAGGGTTTGGTTGGGGGGGGGGCTTCCTTGTTTTCTTTGTTAATCTTTAGCTCATAGAATACATTAGGTACGCTGGTAATATGGCAATCCTCCCTACAACATACAGAATGGAAACGACCTCTAGCACCCGTAGTCTTGTCGCGTAAGGAAACTCCCTAGTACCATTTCTTAACTGGTTTATTTTGCTTATTACACCTTAATGTCGTCCTGTGTGTTATACTCGTTTAAATCAAGCCAATATCGCCATACTCTGCATAAATAACGTACAGAGGGATATTAACCAGCCATAACCAAAAATAAATCGCCAAGGAAGAGGTGCTACGGAGCCCTCTTACCTGATGGAAATACGGGCCTAGATGTGTTGGTGTTTTCTTTCCTTTGTACGGAATTATA
>NC_137021.1:46404516-46491927 GCF_032717465.1 Coenobita brevimanus
GAGGGAAGGAAGGAAGGTTATGAAGGAAAGGGAATGGAATTAAAAAGAAAGAGTTAAGGAGAAAAGGGAAGGGAAGAAAGACGATATATAGATAGACAGGAAGGATAAGATGATGAAAGATTGAAAATGAAAAGAATGGAAAAATGAGAGAATGAAAGACAAGAATTAAAGGACAGGAGGAAAATGAGTTAAGAAAAGGAAAGAACAGATAAGAAGGAATGTGCAGGAAAATGAGAAGCGCACGTGTGTGTGTGTGTGTGTGCGTGTGTGTGTGAGAGAGAGAGAGAGAGAGAGAGAGAGAGAGAGAGACTTGAAGTGGTGTTGTGAAATTAGAGCCTGTCCCATGAATATTGAAATTTGATGGTTTCAACTTTTCGCGTTTGTCGCCACCCCCCTCCCCCCACTCTCTCTCTCTCTCTCTCTCTCTCTCTCTCTCTCTCTCTCCAAATATAATTATATACACCCCTTCTCCTCAGAGTACGCCAATCCATTGTTTTCTCTTTACAGATTACAGCAATAAATGTTTTTCTTTTCCGCAGAATGAACTATATTACCTGTTCTTTTTTCCAGGTGATACTGCGTCGTGAAGTTGATGAGTGTTATGTTTTGGTCGTGTGTGTGTGTGTGTGTGTGTGTGTGTGTGTGTGTGTGTGTGTGTGTGTGTGTGTGTGTGTGTGTGTGTGTGTTCATGTTTGTTTTTGTGTCTTGGTTTGGTTCAAGGCTTTGGTCTTGTCATTGTTGGAGTAAGAAAAGCTTGTGTTATATGGCCTTGGTTGTTCAGTATATAATAGGCTGTGTAGGGATGGGGTTATGGCACAGGTAAATATTAGAGGTAGAGACGGATCAGCACGGTACTGAACGATTAACGATGGATTAGCTTAAAATATGATGGATTTTTTTTTTTTTTAATGTTCTCGACTCTGGGCACAGGCGTCACAGCCTGCTTCCAAGGCCCAGTAGTCCTCCTACACACCATACACCTCTACATGTCACCACTTCGGCGCTAACACCCACCGATCATATTAAACACATACTAGGGCTGTCTCATACAGGACTGGTGTATTGGTATTAGCTGGGGTCTTTTTACGACATGTCGGTGGGTCTTCTGGTAGATCGGTAAAGTCTGATTTTATGAAATTCAAATCCTTAAACTGTTTCCTGCCCCAGCGGGAATTTGAACCTGGGTCCGGTAAGACCGCAAGCCACCTCTCTACCGATTGAGGCTGCAGATTATGCTGTTTATTTCATTTGCTAGACGCCTTAATCTCGTAAGAGGCGGCCACAAACAAGTTGCCTCCACGTCGCCCTGTCCTCTGCCGTTTAGCTGCCCTCCCTTCAGCTCATACCGCTCTGTCTTATATCTCTCCACCCCATCCCTGTATCTCATCCTTGGTCGTTCCGTAGTAAGCAAGAGCTGTACATAGTGATGTGGAGTTTTGTGGACGTCTGTGAGCCTCAGGTTTTGAAAGTATCAGTAGATAAAAACCAAAGCATTGGCCCACGAATACGCATCGCTCACCATCACACACACACACACACACACACACACACACACACACACACACACACACACACACACACACACACTAACAGTATTTCATGTATTTTTTCTAATATAATTACTTTAGATTTCTTCTGACATTATAACATAGGAACTATGAGAGAGAGAGAGAGAGAGAGAGTTGAAGTGGTGTGCGAAATGAGAAACTGTCCCATGAATATTGAAGTATAATGGTTGAAACTTTTCACGTTTGTCCTCTCTCTCTCTCTCTCTCTCTCTCTCTCTCTCTCTCTCTCTCTCTCTCTCTCTCTCTCTCTCTCTCTCTCTCTCTCTCTCTCTCTCTCTCTCTCTCTCTCTCTCGTACCCTAATCTTTTCCTTATATTTTACTACCCACGTCCCTGGCTCTCCTTCCTCTTCTTCTCCACCCCTTCTCTCCTCCTTAACACCCCTTCCCCCTTCCCTCCCCTTCCTTTATCTCTTCGTCTCGCACTCTGCTCTTCCCGTTCTTTCCTGCCTCACTCTTCCTCTCCATGTCGATCCCATTTCCTATTTCTCCATCCTCACTACCTCTTCCCTTCCCCCCTCATACCTTTTCCCCTGTCTCTCCCTAATCTCTCTCTCCCCCCCCCTCTCTCTCTCTCTCTCGCTCTCTTTCTCTCTCTCAGTTTTCCCTCATCCCCGTCCTTCGTTTTCCCATCCTATTATTTTTTTTTAATTTAAATTATCATCCGTAGTGAGAGAGAGAGAGAGAGAGAGAGAGAGAGAGAGAGAGAGAGAGAGAGACAGACAGACAGACAGACAGACAGATTGAGTGGGTGAAGAGGAGAGTGTGTGTGTGTGTGTGTGTGTGTGTGTGTGTGTGTGTGTGTGTGTGTGTGTAAACAAGAGTAAATACATGTGGATATCGGTATGATAATTTAGATGCAAATGTGTGTGGGGGGAGGGGGTGAAGAGGCGTTTAATAAGGAAGTGTTTACAACAGTACATATGTTTGTATGTATGGAAGAGTTTATGAGTTTTTGAAGCCGTATGTGTGTGTATGTATTTCGATGTATGTTTTAATCCGTGTGGGGGTATGTATGTGTATACATGCTGGTGTATGCATTTGTGTGTATGTCTGTGTATGTAAATGAGTGTACAGGTTGTATCAATAGGATGTGTGAATGAGAGTTAATTCAATAAACCTAACCCGTTGGCTGTGTGTGTGTGTGTGTGTGTGTATATGTGTGTGTGTGTGTGTGTGTGTGTGTGTGTGTGTGTGTGTGTGTGTGAGAGAGAGAGAGAGAGAGAGAGAGAGAGATCAGAGGTAGATAGATAGATAGACAGATACAGAGAGAGAGAGAGAGGGACGAAAATTCAAACTTTTTAAGAGGCACATGTCTCCCGAGTCTCTCTCTCTCTCTCTCTCTCTCTCTCTCTCTCTCTCTCTCTCTCTCTCTGGTCAGTAGCCTTGTTATCAGTTTTGCCGCACCCTGACTCTCCCTTACTCTGTCACTCACTCGCCCACTGTCGCTTTCACTCACTTCATTTACTCTCACTCTCGGTTTGTCACTTATGTTCATTCACTCCAACGTTCACTCATACTGACATTCAGTGTATTTCGACCATTTCTTTAATGTCTTATGGTTGATTCAATTATTTCGCTTTAGTATTGCTTTATTTTTCTCGTTCTTTTCGCTTCCGTCTCTCTCTCTCTCTCTCTCTTTTTCTCTCTCTCCCACTTCAGTTCTTCTCTTTAATTGCTCCTCTGATGTCCTATTCTAAACATTCTGGGTTTCAGAGCTTTTTTTTTTTTCTTAATACAGAGTAAATCGTTTATTAAAATTACGGACCGAAATATCTTGCGTGGTCTGCAGTTTCCTTTATCACTGTAGTTCTTTGTAACTTTTCCTTCCCTCCTTCTTTCCTTCACCAATTTTCCGTCTTCTTGTTTCCAACCTTCATTCTTTCCTTGCTCCTTTTATTTATTGATTCTTTGTTACCATCCTTCCATCTATCTTTCCTTCCTTCTTTCCTTCCTTCCACCCTCCATCCCTCCCCCATTTCCCTCCCAATATCGGCACCTTGTGACATAACCCTTCATTCATTCCATTTTTTCTCACCCTCATCCTCCCTTCTTGTGTGTGTGTGTGTGTGTGTGTGTGTGTGTGTGTGTGTGTGTGTGTGAGGAGAAGGTAGAAGAGAGGAGAACTGGGCTCCCAGTTCTCCTCTCTTCTACCTTCTCCTCAAGTCCACTTCCTTCTCAGTCTCCCATTCCCTTCTCTTCTCCTCCTCCTTTGTTCCCTTCCTTTCCTTACCCTTCCCTCCCCTCAGATCCTCCTTCCCTCCCTCCATCCCTCAATCCATCCCTTCCTTCCTTCCCCACCCCTTTCCTTCCCTTCCTCCCTTCCCCCACCCTTTTCCCTCCTCCCCACATCCCCCATCCCTATCCCTCCGTTCCTCCCCTCCCTCACCCCTTTCCCTCCCTCCTCCATCGCTTTCCCTCCCTTCCTCCCTCCTCCACCCCTTTCCCTCCTCCACCCTTTTCCCTCCTTTCCTCCCTCCCCACCCCTTTTTCTTCCTTCCTCCCTCCCCACCCCTATTTCTCCCTTCCTCCCTCCCCACCCCTTTCTCTCCCTTCCCATCCTTTTTCCAACCTCCCTTCCTTCCTCCCCCACCCCTTTCCCTCCTTTCCTCCCTCCCCTACCCCTTACCCTCTCTTCCACCCTCCCATACCCCTTTCCTTCCCTTCCTCCCTCCTCCAACCCTTTCCCTCTCTTCCACCACATCCTTCTTGACTGCAGTTTGAGTGACTCTTGAAGAAATAGCAACAAGTTAGTTCAAGTCTTCACCAACACGAGAGAGAGAGAGAGAGAGAGAGAGAGAGAGAGAGAATTAAGAGGTCAGGGTACAAGATGTGGTCTCCTAATTAGCTGCTATTAACACCTGTCACTACCGGCTGTGTGTGTGTGTGTGTGTGTGTGTGTGTGTGTGTGTGTGTGTGTGCGTGTGTGTGATAGACAGATAGGTAGATAGATAGATGGATAGACATACTGTGTGTGCGTGCGAGTGTCACTGTACGCATGTGTTATAGTAATTGTGCTTGTGGCTAAGTATTGCATGTGTATGTGTACTTGTATGAACATGTGTGTGCATATAGTGTAGTTTATGTATGTATGGAAATGGCTACATATTTCTCTCTCTCTCTCTCTCTCTCTCTCTCTCTCTCTCTCTCTCTCTCTCTCTCTCTCTCACTCTCTCTTTTACGCCATAACAATAACAATGAAGAGCTCGACCTCTCACAGTATAGTTTAGGAGGAGGAGGAGGAGAGGGGACGAGGGAGAAAAGAAGAGAAGAAAAAGACTAGAAGAGCGGGAAGAGAGGAAAAGGAGAGGAGGGAAAACGAGAGAGAGAGAGAGAGAGAGAGAGCTGATGAGGAGATCGAAACAGAAGGGAAGGGAAGTGGAAGAAGAATTAATAGAATGGGAATTGAAAAATGAGAGCCAGGATGGGGTGGGAGAGAGAGGAGAAGACTTGGTGGAGGAGGAGGGAGACAGGGAAGTTTGTGTATGTTTGTGTGTGTGAGTGTGTGTGTGTGTGTGTGAGAGAGAGAGAGAGAGAGAGAGAGAGAGAGAGAGAGAGAGAGAGAGAGAATTAATTAGGGTGATAGAAGAAAAAGTATCACAACTCTCAGTACCATCATGACCACAACTACCACGATTAGTACATCACACCTTCCCTTACCACTA
The DNA here is from genome assembly GCF_032717465.1 of Coenobita brevimanus. Lineage (NCBI taxonomy): Eukaryota > Metazoa > Arthropoda > Malacostraca > Decapoda > Coenobitidae > Coenobita > Coenobita brevimanus. The sequence goes on from NC_137021.1 coordinate 46,409,748, forward strand.
CCACTGTCACTACCACTACCACAGTAACTACCACTACGACCATCAGCGATTATTGTAACCACCAACTCAGAGAGATTCTTCACCTTGGTCTAAAATTACCGTCTCCTCATCTGGAATGCCGGGTTGTAGCATTAGACTAGCACTAGATGATGATGCTAGCCACGAAGAAGTGAAATGGAAAGGACGTAGAGCCGTAGTAGTGACCATTAATGCCTTTGAGCTAAGTGAAATAAGCTGCAAAAGGACGATAATCTGTGCCAGGTAAAGGTGAAAGCAGTGTCACAATCGCCGCTAAGATCCCTATTACCACTGTTACTACCACAACTGCCACTGCCACCAACACCACTACCACAACTACCACAGCCTCCCCCGCCAGAGAGAAACCTTAACAACGCCATGGCGAATGTTTTAGAAATCCTGCGAAATAATATCAAGAACGACGGAAATTTATACCGAAGTTTGCAAAAATATCGTATGGACTGAGTGAAAAATGTTGATTATAATTTAACTCGCTCAGTTCATGAGAGTGTATATATATATATATATATATATATATATATATATATATATATATATATATATATATATACCGGTATATAGAAGAGAGAGTCAGTCATCTGTTTGTCTGTGTTCCCCAGGGTTATTTGCTTGCACGTGCAATAATTACACACACACACACACACACACACACACACACACACACACAGTATAACCCTCTCAGGCTGCTGTGACTCAGATGGATAAAATGGTGTGGCGTTACTTGGCACAATAGTACAGCTGTTAATGGTAATAGTAATAGTTAATGGTAATAGTATTAGTTGGCACAATAGTACAGCTGGTAATGGTAATAGTAATAGTTAATGGTAATAGTATTAGTTGGCACAATAGTACAGCTGGTAATGGTAATAGTAATAGTTAATGGTAATAGTATTAGTTGGCACAATAGTACAGCTGGTAATGGTAATAGTAATAGTTAATGGTAATAGTATTAGTTGGCACAATAGTACAGCTGTTAATGGTAATAGTAATAGTTAATGGTAATAGTATTAGTTGGCACAATAGTACAGCTGGTAATGGTAATAGTAATAGTTAATGGTAATAGTATTAGTTGACACAATAGTACAGCCGGTAATGGTAATAGTAATAGTTGTCAACGGGGTTTTGTAATATATGAATGTGTGTAATCCAAAATTTAATGGAAGTTTAATGATTAATAAATTTATGGCAAATAGATCGCCATTTTATTCCGGCTGACTGCCGATTCTCAAAAGATAAGAATTAACGCTGTCTCTCTCTACAGTACACGGCGGAGATTAATTACTCACAAATGCTGTACAGTCGGTACTGCAGGCCCCTGAGAGTTTTTACCCCCTGAGAGTCAATATTTAATATTAATAACAGACAGGTTCTTGGTGAAGCTTAACCCCTAGCTAGCACAACGGATTTCAGAATTAATATGAAAGAACTGCTTTAAGTACAGTTATGAAAAAAAGGAAAGTTGTGCGAGCTAAGGTAAGCAGTTACTTCAACAAACAAGGGATGAGGCTGTGGCACACCTAATGTCTGATTTGGCTTGTATCTCTGACTGGGGTAAAAATAATATGGTTGTCTTTAATGCATCTAAGACTCAGTTCTTACACCTATCAACCCGACAAAATCTTCCACAGGTATACCCACTAATGTTTAATAATATTCAGCTTAATCCTGCATCATCCTTGAACATGCTTGGGGTTTCATTTACTCGGGACTTATCTTGGAAAGATCATATTACATCTCTTGTAAAATCTGCTTCCAAGAGATTGGGTGTGCTAAGCCGACTCCGCTCTTTCTTTACTCGTGCACAATTGTTGACTCTATACAGGGGTTTTATCCGCCCCTGTGTGGAGTACAACTCTCATGTGTGGGGAGGCTCCCCACATACAGCTCTTCTCAATAGGGTGAAGTCAAAGGCTTTTCGTCTCATTAACTCTCCTCCTCTTACTGACTCCCTTCAACCTCTGTCTCTTCGCCGCACTGTTGCATCTTTATCTCTTTTCTGTCCTTACTTTAATGGTCACTGCTCCTCTGAACTGTCTGCTTGCATTCCTCCACCTCTACGACGGGCACGTAGCACCCGTCTGGCAGCAAACTCTCATCCTTTTTCTGTCCAACTCTCTAATGCAAGAGTTAACCGTTACTCCCAGTCTTTCATTTATGCAACAGGTCAGCTCTGGAACTGTCTCCCTCTGTCTGTATTTCCTGCTGCCTATGATCTCCAGTCTTTCAAACGCAGTGTGTCCAGGCATCTCAAAATGATCGGATCTTGAATTTGGCTCTATATTGTATTTTGTTTTTCTCTTGGAGGGAACTGTTACTGCGGGCTCATGGCCTTTGGTTCCTTCTTCCTCGCATAAAAAAAAAAAAAAAGCAGACTAAAGAAGCTCGTGGTGAAATAAAACACGAATAACAATTAAGCTCAAAGGAAAGAACTGTAAATTTATTGATTACAATAAATTAATTTACGTTACATAGAGCAAAATGAATTCAGATATTAAACGGAATGCAGTCACTCTTTCACAAAGCTAGCTAAAATAATTATTTTAAAACTAAGAAAAAACTAAAGAAATACTGGTCAATGTAGCATATCACCAAGGAAGGGTGGGAGCCTGGAGAACTGTAGATCTAGTGGAGTCTGGGTGCTAGAAGACCTCTCTCACTCTCACTACTGGAACACAGAACCACACTCCGTCGCGACATATAAAAGACATCCAAATTTGATGTGTGGGGTAGGATGCCCAGGCCAGCCGGAAGAAGGGCGTGGCCAACGGTTGAGACAAGCAGGGGCGAACAATATAGAAACAATAATATCGCTCAGTAGAGCACTTAATGACGTGCATTAGAACGGTCACTTTTGAAACAGTGACGAATGTTTTGAAAAAAGTATACCATTGAAATGGAGAGAGAAACGGTTAACTGAACGATACACAGTGAGTTTTCCACTAAAGTTCGTGGTTTCTCACAAAAGGAAAATGTCGCGAATTTGATTCGTGACATTACGCCCCTTCAAAATGAAATTTTTTCCTTATGGGAAAAAATATGTCGATATATATATATATGTACACATCCTAACTCAGGCACACAAGATTCACACTGTGGTGTGTGTGCTATCCTGCTACAGGAGAAAATCACTATCGCCAATGAGCGTAAAAACCTCGTATTTACGTTAATAGAGGCAAGCTTGAGGGGAAAAAACTCCGTGACGACGGTGAAAATCCTGTACTCAGGTCAAACTGCGCGAAAGTTCGCTACATTTACACTGACAACTAATTGTTGTGTAGCGTGGTGTATGTGATACACGGTGTAGGTGTGACAGTTGTAGTGTAACTGTACCTACGTGTACAATGATACAGTAAATAATAATATGGTGACGACGAAGGCAGAGGAGAAGAGGCGGCAGCGTGCGGCAGACAATCAGCTGGCCTGCAGAGCAAAACTGCTGCACCCATCGCTGTACCTGCAAAATCAATTAAGGTGGAGCATCAAAAGTGTCAATGAGACAAAAATTCTTATTACATTACAATTACATTCTCTGCCTAGCAATCAGTACATGCTACGAAAGGTACGCTCTAGCTGAAAAATATGAGTGACAGCCTAAGCTTCGTACATTCGAGGTCGCCATTAATTTATTAGGTACATTATTAACCAGGAAACATAGTCCCTGGAAGCCACTGGTCTCGAGGACTCGTGTAGTTTACTGGTTAAACTTTACACTTACAATTAGTGTCGGCAAGTTGAGAATCCTTATGCAAACTCGGGCTCGTGTGTCCTCAGACACAGCCTCGGACCGCACATGGGTCCTCAACCTCCCCCTTAACCTAGTGCCTATATTAATATCGGGCAACTGAAAATCCTTATGCAAACTCGGGCTCATATGTCCGCAGACACAGCCTCGGGTCGCCTCTGCGGAGTTCTCTCACGAACTTCCCCCTTAACCTACAGTACTTATGTATGTACAGGCCCTGGACATGATGTGTCCTGTGGGGCCAATGGGCGAGACGTCAGGTCTGCACCCACTTCACCACTACCCTGTCTCTCAACTGCTTCAGAGATTATGGGTGTAGGTTCAAACGGCGCAGGAAGAACGTGTCCCTGATTAGTGTGGACACGCATTGCGGGAATTCACAAAACTATCTATGTCTCACCCCATCCCTGGCCAGAAAAAGTCAGCTCGGATATGGCCCTGGGTCTTCCTTTTGCCCATGTGACCTGAGGCTGAACAGTGACCCCATTCTAACACTGCTAGGCGGTACTTGGCGGGAACGACAAACTGCAGTCGAACCTCGCCCTCGGGTATTCGTGACTCATGGTAGAGCCGTCTTTGTTTGCGAAGGAACTTGGCTCGACCTCCCCGTGAATACTTTATCACTCTACCCTTTTGTTTCTTTTGCACGGCAGCAAGTGTCGGGTCAGAATGTTGTTCTTGAACAACAATTTGGCTACACATCAGATCTTGTGGCGATTCAATGGTCACTGGGGTGACACAGTCTGGAGCCTCAGCCATGGCTCATGTTACTGTAGCCGAAGTCTGAGTAGCATCATCTTCAGTGCAACTATCCTTGGCACCGGGAATATTGCCTATGATCAGGTCAAATAAAGGTTCTGGCATGACAACTGCGAGTGTCGTACCAGTATAAAATGGAGATGCCACCTGGATACGTGCCTCAGGGAACAATCTCACTGATCCATCAATAAGGTTTCATGGATCTGTCGACCTGTATACTGCTCAGGCCGAACTAGACTCTGCTTGACAGAGCAACCTGAGGACACATTGTCTCTCAGGACCTTCACAGGGATGTCTCCCACAAACCCTGGCTGAACAAGGAAGGCACTGTCACCTGTGGGAGGGCCTGTGGAGGAAACAGCTAGCCACTCATGAGGCTGCTGAATAAATGATGTGGCAAACATGGTGCCTTGTGAACTAAATACTTGAGGGGTCGTACTCACTGCCTGGGAAGATGGAACATTGGCCATCTGTGGAGGGGTGTTCACTAGAGAACTGTGGGGGAGTACGATGACACCACTGTGCTGCTGCTGAGGAATGAAGGCTGCGTTCGCCTCCTGCCTCCTATTCACTTCTGCTGGTGGTGAAAAGGACGATCCCGACGGTCGGTTGCGTGGCTGATACTGCTGCTGGTTGGGGTGCTTGTTGTACCGCTTCCAAGCAGGCTGCTGTGTATTTTGCCCCTGGTCCTTCTGCGGTTTGCTTGGACCTTGGCCATTACTCTGAGAACGGCCTTCGTGCTGGGATTCAGTCTGAGATGGCTTCCCAGACTTGGCAGTATCTTTTCTGCTGTTCCAGGTGTTTTGCTTACGAGTTTGGTACCCGTAAGCAGTGAAGAATGCATCAGCCTTTTCCACCATTTGGCTGGCATCTTTCACCTGGCAGATCTTAAGCTGTGCTATGAACTCAGGCCACGACCTCTCTAGCTGTGTACGCAGCACGAGGTCAATTATCCCCTCTAGCGTGTGAGGGGTCTCATCTTTTTCCATCCACTCACCTAAGTAAGCAGTGAGACGGTCGAGGAACTGAACAGCTGTCTCCTTGTCTTGGAGACGAGCTCGCATAAACAACTTTGGCATCGTCTACTGTGAGACCATACGCCTTAATGAGTGCAGCTTTCATCATCTCATACGTGAGATTGTCTCCACGAATTCTGTGGAGAATATCGAGGGCAGGGCCCTCAAATAAACTAAGAAATTGGAGCCCCTTAGCTGCCTCATCCAGTTGATACATGTCTGCCATGTCCTCAAAACGAGCTATGTACGGCTCGATTCGCTCGCCTTCCTTGTATGAAGGAAGCTTGATGCGTGGGGTCGCCAGGACATGTGTAGGAAGAGCGCTAGTGGAGCTTGGGTTGGCTGCAGCAGATGTGCCTGAAGCCAAGGAATCTCGCTTGAGCTTCAAAACCTCAAGCTCATGTTTTTCTCGTGCCTCACGTTCGGCACGTTCATGTTCATGTTGTTCCCGCTCGTGTTCGCGCTCTCTTTCACGTTGTTCGCGCTCGCGTTCGTATTGTTCGCGCTCGCGTTCATGTTGTTCGCGCTCGTATTCGCGCTCTTTCTCACGCTGCTCTTACTCATATGCACGCTCTCTTTTCACGTTGTTCGCGCTGTTCTCGCTCGTATTCGCGCTGAATCTTACGCTCTTCACGGGCATCATTCTCGCGCCGCTGCTCCTGATTATGCCATGAGAGTATGTACTCTTTAATTTCCTGGGGATCGGTAAGCCCCATGTCTTTGGCTTCCTGTAAAAATACGGTGGTAGCCATGTCGCTAATTTACTAAGCAAGCCAAAACTGAGTACTGACTGCTGCTTCGCAAACGAATGCTAATAAACACAAGTAAAGAATACAGACACAAGCTAGTGGTGACCAGTCTTATCTAGTTAACTGGCAAAGAATAAAGCAAAAATGCAAATGACTGGGAAGACTCAATAATTAACGCAATGGGTACGGCGACTTCCCAGGAGCGAATAAAATCGTCTGGCATTACCAAGAATAAAGTACTAAATAGAGTTAAATACTCTATGGATTAATAAAGCAGAATTTCACTTGCTAAACTAACGGTAAACACCAGTAAGCTTGTGCCTATAACCTTTAGTTATTATAACTAATAACTAACTAGCCGAGTGAGTGAGTTTTATTTCGTTAATAATAGTACTAGGAGTTAAATCCTGAAATGAGGTCGCCAGTTGTCAACGGGGTTTTGTAATTTATGAATGTGTGTAATCCAAAATTTAATGGAAGTTTAATGATTAATAAATTTATGGCAAATAGATCGCCATTTTATTCCGGCTGACTGCCGATTCTCAAAAGATGAGAATTAACGCTGTCTCTCTCTACAGTACACGGCGGAGATTAATTACTCACAAATGCTGTACAGTCGGTACTGCAGGCCCCTGAGAGTTTTTACCCCCTGACAATCAGTATTTAATATTAATAACAGACAGGTTCTTGCTGAAGCTTAACCCCTAGCTAGCACAACGGATTTCAGAATTAATATGAAAGAACTGCTTTAAGTACAGTTATGAAAAATAAGTAAGTTGTGAGAGCTAAGATAAGCAGACTAAAGAAGCTCGTGGTGAAATAAAACACGAATAACAATTAAGCTCAAAGGAAAGAACTGTAAATTTATTGATTACAATAAATTAATTTACGTTACATAGAGCAAAATGAATTCAGATATTAAACGGAATGCAGTCACTCTTTCACAAAGCTAGCTAAAATAATTATTTTAAAACTAAGAAAAAACTAAAGAAATACTGGTCAATGTAGCATATCACCAAGGAAGGGTGGGAGCCTGGAGAACTGTAGATCTAGTGGAGTCTGGGTGCTAGAAGAACTCTCTCACTCTTACTACTGGAACACAGAACCACACTCCGTCGCGACATATAAAAGACTCATCCAAATTTGATGTGTGGGGTAGGATGCCCAGGCCAGCCGGAAGAAGGGCGTGGCCAACGGTTGAGGCAAGCAGGGGCGAACAATATAGAAACAATAATATCGCTCAGTAGAGCACTTAATGACGTGCATTAGAACGGTCACTTTTGAAACAGTGACGAATGTTTTGAAAAAAGTATACCATCGAAATGGAGAGAGAAACGGTTAACTGAACGATACACAGTGAGTTTTCCACTAAAGTTCGTGGTTTCTCACAAAGGAAAATGTCACGAATTTGATTCGTGACAATAGTTAATGGTAATAGTATTAGTTGGCACAATGGTACAGCTGGTAATGGTAATAGTAATAGTTAATGGTAATAGTATTAAGGATCTCACTTGTCTATAATTACCACTCACCTTAATTACATCGTCTTGGAATACAATGCTACAGTTGTCATGACCAAGAGTGTTAATATTCTCTCTCTCTCTCTCTCTCTCAGTCTAATGGAGAATATTTGTAACCCATTCCCTGCCAGAGATGATGATGTACTAAATATTTTTTTTTCTTTTTTCAGGTGAGTTTTGTCTTTCCTGTATCGAGGCATCGCTATGGTATGTACTGAACTTTTTTTTTTTTCATAGTCTCATCTACCATAATTTAGCGATTTTGATCGATCTGTGATAAGGATAAATTATAAAACCATAGGACGTAATTGTACTAAAGAGAAGTATATTTCCTTAAAGTCAGATATATCTTCTAAACTCAGTATAATATGATGGTGAGATGAACGAGGGGAAACTACACAAACCATCAGGGTAATGAAGGTATTATGCATTATTTTTGTAAGCTACGTATTTAAAATTTCTGCCAAACTCGAATTAATATGAAAACATGTCTTTCTTTTTAAAATATATTTTGTGCGGGTTTATACGGGGCGGCCCGTAAATAGCACACCACTAGAAGCACCAGGAGGTATCCTGTGTAATGCAGGGACAGCTCAGTCTACCGGTGTGGGCGTGGGGTAGGATATGAATAACTTATGCAGGGTAGATACCGTTAACACTGAGCCGTCCCCACAACACACGAGAAATCGGCCAGCGGAGTGGAAGTGTAGCGTTATAATATACTGGCCACTCTGTATGTCTGCTTTATGTATACGGCGAGGAGTGTGTGTGGGTAGGGTAGGTACGGCGTGTGTATTGCCTAAAACTGGGTTCAGTCCCACCCGAGGACAGACATTTAAGAGGGAGCAGTAGTTTGTCCTTCCATGTGTTCTTATATATTTAGCAGCCAGTTAAGGTTTCCTCGATGGTAAAACACAGTCTTTCTCACTCACAAACACACCCACTCCAACACACTCTTCTCGCTCTCTCCTCCAACACTCCAAAAAGACTGCCACACCTTTCCCTGTGCATGAAGCATTGGGTGGGGGCGGGTCACTCCTCCTGTGATACAAAATGATGGTCCTCAGCCCTACGGATCAGCTTCCCCTCACGAGCCGCTAAACATGGGTTGAACGTAAAATCATAGAAGGTTAGGACAGTACAGTGCATAGATGGTAGAACAGATGACAGGTGAAGTAGATGAAGGGTGTACTGTGGGTAACAAAAGTATCGGTGCACATGGGGTCCGATGCCTACCGAAAACATTCGTTCATTACCAACGTCTCATTGTGTATGAACAAAGTCTGTTTATATAAACATAACATTTGCTATATGTTTGCAAGAGGAGATTGCTATAGTCTGACAAATCTAAACATAGGGTTTGGGTGGTGTCACCCCCTCCCTACACTATTGCCATGTTTCCTAACCCTACGGTGTATAACGCCTGTGGTTTGTGTAGTAGGAATGATACATAAACATAACTCATACTAATATAACTGTAATGAAAGTGCTGACATGTATCAAGGAAGAATAAAACTATTCTGCATACTATATTATACGATAATAGAGAAACGTGGCATAAAAATTTGGCAGTGTTGCTCTAAAAATATTCTAATTATTATTTACTTCCCCAACACTTCTAACATTGCTAATTAATTTAGCAAGTATAATTGCAAGAAAATTTGAAGGGATAAAAGTGGGAAGAGGCGATCCTTTCATAATTAAAATAAATATATCAAACAGCTCTGGGGTGGCAGCACTCACGCGACACGTGTTTGTGTGTACGCCATGGGAGGTCACCAACCTCCTACAGGATTTAGGCCTATTGGGGAAACCTCTATAAAAAAAACGCGCCGTGACTTTTACCTCAAGGGTGGTGCGGAAATAAAGTCAAAATTATAATCCATACATAAAAATGGAAGTAAAAAACCATGGATGACACATAACAAAATCTAGCGAGAGAGAGAGAGAGAGAGAGAGAGAGAGAGAGAGAGAAATAATAATAATAATAAAACTTTATTTCCACTAAACAGTGGGTATTCTTATACATTATACAGTAGTACAGCATACAGTATGAAAGTTCTATACACAATATAATACAAGTTGATACATATGGTGGAGAATAGTGACAGAGAGGTAAATGGTTTAAAAGGTGTGGGGACACTTAGGTTAAAAATAGATCAATTAAGGGATTTAGGAACGAAGGCAGTGGGAAGGATTAAGACAGATGGGATTGTAAGATTAGGGAGTTTGAGCAATAGGGTAGAATGTATGCTCTCAATAAAAGTATAGCAATTATCAACGGCTAATTATTATACAGGTGTTGATGGTGGGGGTCTATATTTATAGGAGGTGTTGGTGGTGGAGGTATAGCGGGTGTTGTTGATGGGGGTGTTTTGGGGGTAGGGGTATAGGGGGTGTTGGTGGCAGGGGTATAGGGGGTATTAGAAAAACGGAGATCACAAGAGGGAAACAGTGTCAAGGTCATCGCTGATGGAGAGGTCAGCTCGGAAACGTGGCAACAGTGCAGGGAGGGGGTGACTCCACCAAAACCCTACGTTTAGATTTGTCAGACTATAGTTAGCGATAAGTGACACCTGCCGACATCAGGGCTACCAACGTGTGGTAGGTCAGACACTAATATTTCAGTGATCTTCGTTCTGTGGTGCCAGATGTTTCACGCATATTGTGCACCGATACTTTTTCTACCCATAGTACATCTCCTTCTCTCCCCTCACCCTCTCACACGTGCCAAACTGGCCGCAGTAACACAAATAAATCTATATGAGACCTCTTATTATGCACATAGCCTAACTTTATGATTTAAATTACCTTCAGTCCATGCATGCATTGAGCTTTCATTACGTTTGCATGTTACCTATCGAAGCTCGATGACACTCGACTGCTTAGGAGAGTTAATAAGCTGTTTACTTTACCTGTACGAGGCCTACTTATATCTATATCTATCAGTCAGTCTGTCCACCTATATGCATAAAATCTAAGCCGTCTTCCATCCTAGGCGCCTTATGTTATAGTTTGCGTCTTACCTTTACAGATGAAAGTTATGATAACTCCCTTTCATAAAATTTCCCCACTCTTGCTTAATGAGTGAGGTATCTCTCCCCTTCTTTCATCCCCGCTCTTTTCTCTCTTCCATGCATTCATCGCTTTCGGAGCCTCTCAAGATCGTGTTTTAAAGTTTTTATTTATAAGTTACACGGTCAGTTAGTCATACGTCAGCCAACAACAACCTTCCTCCCAGCCAGAACCTCCCGTCTTTTCCCGTCTTTTTGCCTGTTGTTGCTCCACTAAATTTTATCCAAATCCCGTAATATAGAGCCGACGCCGCCATTTTGCATTGGTCGCTTTTTCTCGGCGTTGGTTTATATATGTGCGTCGTATTTTTGGGTTTTCCCCGGTGCGCCTGAGATATCATTGTTTAGGGCGATGTGTTTCCCGCCCCTGCCACCAGCTGGCGTCCTGGCTGCCTCATGTGCCCGGACACCATATCCTACTGTAGAGTGGAGTTGTCTTTTTTATGAATGAATATCTGTCTTCCTACCTGTCTGTCAGCTTATTTGTCTTTCCGTCTATCTAAAATCAAATATGGATATGTGTTATAAAGATAATTCAGCAGTTCCGGCCAAACTTGGACACTTCAGAGATGAGTGGATACAAACATACTGTACATAGATGCCGAAACTATTGCCGGGTGAATTATTCTTTTTGAGCAACTGACTACACTGTTAAATCGTCGCAGTACTGTTATTACCGGTACGTTTTTACCATTATTTCTGGTCTTTTACTTTTTTATTCATTATGTTTTGATGGTTAATAGTGGTGTCCGTACCCTGAGTGGGAAATGCACTGCTTTTTTCTATGGAGGAGGAAGACGATGAGGAGGTGGAAGTGGTGCTGATTTAAAAGCATTATAGAAAACGGTTTAGGGCTAAGTATGGTATAGTTACGGAAAATATTTTTGGGAAATCTATTACTTCATCTGCAGTTGCTTTTAGAGTTCTTTTGTTGTGGAGTGAGGCTGCAGAATTTTGCTGTGGGTGTTTCTCATAGTTTCTCTTATTTCTGATTTATTTCCCATATATTTCTGATATACGTTCTGCATCTTTCTGATAAATTTTCCGCATCTTTCTGATAAATTTTCCGCATATTTCTGATATAATTCCACATTTTTATATATTTTCCGTATATTTCTGATATATTTTCTACATATTTTTAATACATTTTCCGCATATTTCTGATACATTATCCACATTTTTTATGTATTCCGCATATTTCTGATATATTTTCCGCATATTTCTGATATATTTTCCGCATATTTCTGATATATTCTCCGCATAATTCTGATGAATTTTTCGCATATTTCTGGTATATTTTCCACATAACTTTGTTTTCATTACATTGCTTATCTGCATTTTCAACCGTTTTCTCTTAGTTCTCTCATTTTTCTCATTCCCCATGTTCATTGGATATATTCCTAGATTCTCGTTTTCTCTATGGAATTTTAGGGGTAACTGCTTCATCCGACTCTGCTCTGTTTATTTATTTTTTCATTTTGGTATATAATTGACATGCGTGTGAGGGTAATGGGGTTATCATGACTGTATTGAAATTGATAGCGTCATTGATGTGTTGATGAGGCTGATTGATACATAGGGGGAGTTTTATAGGTATATATGAGTGTATTTGTGTGTGTGTGTGCGTGTGTGTGTGTGTGTTTGTGTGTGTGTGTGTGTGTGTTTGTGTGTGTTTGTGTGTGCAGTTATCAACAGTTGCTAATCCACCCCACAAAGAATAATAAAAACACCGTGACCAGTGACTTACAAAACCCAACAACGTGTTCCTTAGAGGCCAGCAAACTTTTATCACTATTAAATTATTAAAGTGCACTTAAAGAGTGCATACCTCCGCCAACGGATATACCAGACAACTAAGTTCACCAGCAAAATCAACTCTTCCTTGGTCCATGCCCACATACCCGAAAAAATTCACTGAAATCCATGAATAACATTTTAGATCCTGTGGACAAGCAAACACACATACAGACAAACACGACATGGGTGAATACAGTACATAACCTCCAACACAGGTGGCGGAGGTAAATATTTATGTGCATACCTGTTTGTGTCTGTGTGGAGAGATGAGTGTATGTTATTTGCCGGATATTTATGTTGTAATGTGACCCTCTCTTCCTCTCTTTCACCTTCTATCCCTTTCCCCTCTCTTCTTCCAATTTCTCTCCTCCCCTCCCACTTCCCTCCTCTCCTTATCGCTCTCCTTCCTAGTTTTCCTCTCCTTTCCTCTCCAGTTCCCTTGTTGTCTCTCCCTGTTTCCTCTCTTCCTTTCATGAGGAGAGGGAGAGGGGAAAGGAGAGATAGGAAAAAGGGAACAGGAGAGAAGCGAGAAAGGGAGAGATATAATGATGATGAGAGAGTGGGAAGGAAGTTGTAGGAGGGAGGAAGGAGAAAGGGGGGAAGAGAAAGAAAGGATGATAAGAGGGGGAAGGGGGAGAGGAGAGAGACAAAGGAAAGAAATCGGTAAGGAGGGAGAGAGAGACAAAGAGGAGGAGGCGGAGACATTGTGGGGGAGGAAGAGGGGGTAGGGAAAGAGGGAAGAAAGGGGGAGTGGGAGAGGGGGTAGGAGAGAGGGGAGAGAGAATGAAAGAGGAGGGAGAGAGAGAGAGAGAGAGAGAGAAGAAAGGGGGGAGAGGGAGCGGGAGTGAGGGAAGAGAGAAGGAAAGGAGAGGGAGAGAGAGAGAGGGGGGGAAGGGGTAGGCGAGTATGACAAATCTAAACATAGGGTTTGGGTGGAGTCACCCCCTCCCTACACTATGCCATGTTTCCTAACCCTACGGTTTATAACGCCTGTGGTTTGTGTAGTAGGAATGATACATAAACATAACTCATACTAATATAACTGTAATGAAAGTGCTGACATGTATCAAGGAAGAATAAAACTATTCTGCATACTATATTATACGATAATAGAGAAACGTGGCATAAAAATTTGGCAGTGTTGCTCTAAAAATATTCTAATTATTATTTACTTCCCCAACACTTCTAACATTGCTAATTAATTTAGCAAGTATAATTGCAAGAAAATTTGAAGGGATAAAAGTGGGAAGAGGCGATCCTTTCATAATTAAAATAAATATATCAAACAGCTCTGGGGTGGCAGCACTCACGCGACACGTGTTTGTGTGTACGCCATGGGAGGTCACCAACCTCCTACAGGATTTAGGCCTATTGGGGAAACCTCTATAAAAAAAACGCGCCGTGACTTTTACCTCAAGGGTGGTGCGGAAATAAAGTCAAAATTATAATCCATACATAAAAATGGAAGTAAAAAACCATGGATGACACATAACAAAATCTAGCGAGAGAGAGAGAGAGAGAGAGAGAGAGAGAGAGAGAGAGAGAGAGAGAGAGAGAGAGAAATAATAATAATAAAACTTTATTTCCACTAAACAGTGGGTATTCTTATACATTATACAGTAGTACAGCATACAGTATGAAAGTTCTATACACAATATAATACAAGTTGATACATATGGTGGAGAATAGTGACAGAGAGGTAAATGGTTTAAAAGGTGTGGGGACACTTAGGTTAAAAATAGATCAATTAAGGGATTTAGGAACGAAGGCAGTGGGAAGGATTAAGACAGATGGGATTGTAAGATTAGGGAGTTTGAGCAATAGGGTAGAATGTATGCTCTCAATAAAAGTATAGCAATTATCAACGGCTAATTATTATACAGGTGTTGATGGTGGGGGTCTATATTTATAGGAGGTGTTGGTGGTGGAGGTATAGCGGGTGTTGTTGATGGGGGTGTTGTTGGGGGTAGGAGTATAGGGGGTGTTGGTGGCAGGGGTATAGGGGGTATCAGAAAAACGGAGATCACAAGAGGGAAACAGTGTCAAGGTCATCGCTGATGGAGAGGTCAGCTCGGAAACGTGGCAACAGTGCAGGGAGGGGGTGACTCCACCAAAACCCTACGTTTAGATTTGTCAGACTAACCATAGAGGCAGGAGTAGGTAGAGGCGGCATAAGGGATTAACCACGGGTAGGTCAGAGTGAGGCCGACAGATCTGACTCGACCAACATGGCGGCGACCCCTTTGACAGCTGTCTGACTTGGTTCCGCTGACCAGGCGCGAGTGTTTTCTTAGTTGCAAACAGAAAAAATGAGGAAGAAAGTAGGTTATGAATGGAAGGAGAAAAGAAAGTAGTTAATGAATGAAAAAAAAGGAAGCATTTAAGAACATATGGTAAAATGAAGGATGGAAGACAGATAGATGATTTAAAATAATATACATCAGCACATTATGAAAAAAGTTTATATCTATTATTCTATATAATATTCAGCTTGACTTTACTAACTCCAGTCATATACATAATGTACACTTACAAATTATAATTCACTCTAAAGATACTCACCAGTGAAATGTAATGGATGGGTCAGAGTTCTTATCTCCTCTTTCATTACACCCAAATGCGGCACAGGTGGTGGGCATTTTTGGAGTCTTAGGTTATTTGATGGTGAGTTACAACTTAGGACAGAACGTCTCACACCCACAGCTGAACTACAACTAAAACCAGAGGTAGAATGAAGTCTACTTTGTTTCTGGCATTCTCCCTGAAGAATACCAGGTGGACACACAGCTGGAGGTATTAAAGGTTTAATAATCTCATGGCCACACCCACGGAGGTAGGATTAGGACTCTTACCTCTATGGGCACAGCCATAGAGGTAGGAGTGCACAGCAATCTTCTTCGTCAAGTAGGTGTTGCCGTGACCTCTTGACTTGACCAATATGGCCGTTTGACAGTTCTCTGGCTTCACCGGAGCCTTCTCACGCCGACTCTACCCTAATCCTACCTCTATGATGCTAACCATTAAGCCTTTCTTAATTGTCTACTGCTATCTCACTTTCAGTGTGTGTGTGTGTGTGAGAGAGAGAGAGAGAGAGAGAGAGAGAGAGAGAGAGAGAGAGAGAGGCAGCCTTGAATCTTATGTCTGGTTCCCTCAAGAGAGAGAGAGAGAGAGAGAGAGAGAGAGAGAGAGAGAGATTGTGAGGGCTTGAGGGAACGAGACTTAAGATCCAATTTTAAAGGCACACACACACACACACACACACACACACACACACACACACACACACACACACACACACACACACACACACACACACACACACACACACACACACACACACACATTAAAAGACACAAATACACAGTACAGATTCAGATACAATATTTATTCATTACCAAAATACACAATTGATATCCTACTCTTTAGATCCTACCTCACCTCATCCTTAGGTGGGAAAAGAGATGATGATGATGATTGATTGATTACATTAAAAGATCGTGGCAGCCTGACAGATAGTAATAATGATCCATCCATCCATCCATCATCCAATCCAACGTTGCCCCATGAGGAGCGTAGGAGCCCGGGGCTAGGCAAGTTGGTCCTGACATTTAAGATGAGAGTAATAATAATAATAATAATAATAATAATATGGTGAAGATGTGAAAGATAATACTAATAATACTAATAATGATATTGATGATATTATGATAATAATAATACTAATACTAATAATACAAATGATAATACTGGTAATAATAATAATTATATTAATAATAATAATAATAATAATAATAATAATACAAGTTATCTTGTATTCATCTGAGGGAACTGGACAAAGTGAATACCAGTTGTGGGCAAGAATGATTCTCCTTGGTTACTAGTCAGATTCATTTTAACCAGGCAGAGATCAGTACTACAGCTCTGTATCCTTCTATAGCACTTCCTCGTGACTAGCATTGTATTCTAATGTGTTCATATCTTGCTACAGCTCAGCATTTGTACTACAGCACTTCTTCGTGACTAGCACCATATTCTAATCTCTTGTTAAAGCTTAGCATTAAGATGAACAGTACTACAGCTGAGCATTACGTCTACAGCACTTCTTCGTGACTAGCGATATATTTTACTGCTGCTCTCTTCATTCAGCTCTGCATGTTAGATGATGGTACTACAACTGAGCATCATTTCCATAACACTTCTTCGTGACTAGCTATATATTTTACTGCTGATCTCTTCATTCAGCTCAGCAAAAATTAGATGATAGTACTACTGCTGAGCATCAGCTCCCTAACACTCCTTCCTTAGCGATTTATTTTGCTTATTTGCCCATACTCTTATATTGTGTATATACCCTTCCAACATCGCCATACTTGTGCATATATAACGTATAAAAGGATATTAACCTATCACATCCAAAAATAAATCGCTAAGGAAGAGGTGTTACGGAGCTTTCTTACCCTCCAAGCTGTCTGTTCTTTAAAGGGGCTGGATCGTAAAAGAGTTTTGCTTGGGCCTTCTTAAATCTCCGAGAATGCATACCTCTAAACATCATTGGGCATATTAACTTGGCCTGAAAAAGGAAATAAAGGAAAATAAATGAGTTACCCATTAAGTTGAATAATAATAATAATGATAATAATAATAATAATAATAATAAATTCAACATCATTCATCTTCCAATCCTGTGTTGTTACAAGTTATAATAATAATAATTAGATGTGTGTGTAGTGCGTCCTTGAGTGGGAGGCCTCTGGGGGGGGGGGAGGCTAGGTTTAGGCAAAACTTGAGAGGAAGGATGGGACTGGAGTGTATTGGTGCTGTGATGAGGAGGGGTAGATTGAGATGGTCTGGCCATGTGGAGAGGATGAGGGACAACAAATTGGTACGGAAAGTGAGAAGTGTGAACGTCGGGGGTAGAGTTGTGAGAGGCAGACCGAAAAAGACCTGGGGCGAGGTCATAGAGTGTGACCTCAGGAATAAGAAACTGAGGAGTGAGGCTGCCATAGATCGAGCAGCATGGATAGCCGCCATTAGGTGACCAAGGCCAACGCATACAAGCATTTTGGAGCCTTAATAAATGATACGATACTACCACCACCACCATCCTGACTATCTTTCTCCCATCTGTAGTTAAATAGTAACTATAAAGTAACCATACCTAACGAGAGAGAGAGAGGGAGAGAGGCACTCCCACTCAACAGTTAATTAGGGAGTTACCTGTTGTTGGCAGGTACCGGAAATCAAACCCGACCTCCTTGGCCAAAGTCCGAATCTGAGTCATGCCCGGGACTTGGTCTCGCGAAAGTGTGATTGCCAGTTGCTGCTGCTCGTATTCTGCTATTGCCTTGAAGGTCTGCAAATAATAATAATAATAATAATAATAATAATAGGTAGTAGTAAAAGTAGTGGTAGTAGTAGTAGTATAGTTATGTATAAGTTCATGTACACCTTTATGTACATCAAAACTCATGTACACAATTATGTACACCAGAACTCATGTACACCAATTTGTACACCAAAACTCATGTACACCATTATGTACATCAAAACTCATGTACACCATTATGTACACCAAAACACATGCACACCATCTCATGTACACACAAAAACATGTGCACCAGGTCATGCACACACAACTGTCATGTACACCAAAAAACAGTCACATGTAGGTACCAAGTCCAGTGCAGTGGCCACATCAGTACAGCGCGTGTGGGAGTGCGTGCTCAGAAGAGCCAGCGACCCTAGGGTGTGAGTGACGATGATGATGATGTACATGGACACAAGTTTAGTCAGTCCCCAGCAGTGGACAGCAGAGAGAGTGGCACTGCTGAGAAGGAAGTCTTTCAGCAGGTAAGCAGTGGATTCTAGAGACTGCATGATTTCTTCTTCCCTTCCTGGCCTGTGAGGTATAATAGGAGTAATATTAATAATAATAATAATAATAATAATAATAATAGATCATATGATTGTGGTCAGATCGTAGGATTGTGGTAGGCAAGATTAAGCTGAGAGGAGCGAGCTGGACCAGGAGAGAGAGGAGCAATCAGGGAGAAAGACTGAAGGTCGAGAAGCTAAGGATCAAAGAAATGATAGATGATTACAGGACCAAATTAGGGGAGGAGTTAGAATCAGTGAACTGGAATGAAATGGATCTGGACAGCCTGTGGAATGCATATAGGGATTGCTTAGTTAGGATGCTAAAGAGGTGTGTGGTGTGGCAAGAGCAACAACAAAGAAGAAAGGTACGGCATGGTGAGATGAAGAGGTTAAGAGACCAGTGGAGGAAAAGACGAAGTTGCTAGAGTGGTTACAGGACAGGGGTTCAATTGAAATAGAAACTGGATATATTGAGAGCAAGAAGCACGTAAAGAGACTAGTGAAGAGGAAAAAGGAGGATGTAACTGATGATCTAGGAAGAAAAATGAATGGATTTTACACTAAAAGGGGAAGTTATTCAGGAAAGAGGTGCGAAAATGTAGAAGCGACAGCGAAAAGAAGTGTGAAAATGTGAAGGATGAAAGTGGTAGATTATTAACCCATGGGGATGAAGTATGGACCAGATGGAAAGAATATGTTGAAAGCCTGATGAATATTAATAGAGAGAACAGAGCCACTGTAAACATGACTGGTTTTGGGGGTGTGCAGAGAAGGAATGCAGTGCCAGGAAACGTGACGCTCGCGCAGGTGAAGAACGCTATAAAGCGGCTGAAAAATGGGAAAGCAGCTGGGGTTGATGAGGTGTATGCAGAGATGATTCAGTGTACTGGAGAGAGCGTGATGAATTACTTGTTGGAGATACGTAAGAAGGCATGGATGAGTGAAACTGTGCCAGCATAGTGGAAAAAGGCTGGTTGTGCCCCTGCATAAAAATAAAGGTGAGCGAAGTGAATGCAAGAATTATCGTGGCATAAATTTACTGAGCGTGGTACGGAAGATATATCCAAGAATTATTGTAGAGAAAGTAAGAGAGATGTCAGAAGTCCTAGTGAGTGATGAACAGGGTGGCTTTAGGAGTGGCAGAGGTGTGGATCAAATATTTGCAGCAAGACAGGTAATGGAGAAGGCTTGTGAGAAGGACTGTAAGGTGTTTATGGCATTCATGGATCTGAAAAAGCATACAACAAAGTAGACAGAGAAGGAGTGTGGAAGGTTTTGCGCATGTACGATGTAAATGGTAAGCTACTAGGTGCCGTTAAGTTTTTATGATTGCAGTGAAGCATGTGTAAGGGTTAATGGGCATCTAAGTGAATGGTTTACGATTGATGTGGGCGTGCACCAAGGTTGTGTGATGTCCCCATGGTCGTTCATATATATATATATATATATATATATATAGATATATATATATATATATATATATATATATATATATATATATATATATGGATGGAGTGACTAAAAGCACGAGTAAATGGAGAGAGGGACGGCGGTGGTAATGAATGGTGATGGATGGAATATCTCAAACTTGTTGTATGCTGATGATGCAGTACTACTTGCAAATACCGGACAAGAACATCAGGTTTGCTAATGTCTGTGAGCGTCGTGCCTTGAGAGCAGATGTAGAAAAAAGTTAAGTGATGGTTATTGAGAGACAAGGTGACTCCCAGTGTGATGTTACAGTAAATGGAGAGAGACTGGAACTGGTGAGAGAGTTCAATTGCCTGGGTACAGTGATAGAAAAGAAAGGAAAATGTGCAAAAGAAGTGGAAAGTAGAGTGACACAAGGAAGGAAAGTAGCTGGGGCAATGAAGGCCTTGACAAGAAACAGAGGCTTGAGTGCTGCAGCTTCACATGAAGGGGTGTTAGTGCCAACTTTAACATATGGATGTGAGACAATGGTATGGCATGAAAATGAAAAGTCAAGAGTGAGAGCAGTTGAGATGGGACTGCTGAGGAATATATATGGAGTACAGAGAGTGGGGTAGGGGGGGGTTTCAAGAATACTCCCTCAGTATCCCTGCTTGTCGTAAAAGGCGACTAAAAGGGTTGGCGGAGGGTTAGTGCCCCTCCCCGGAAAACAACTAACTAAAAAAAACAAACAAGCCGTGGACAAGGACTGACCTAATGATGACGACCCAGGACCGGACAAAGGACTTGGTAATGGCTACATGGAATGTAAGAGGAGCGAATGATGAGGTGAAAGAGAGAGAGATTGTCCAGATGCTTGAGGGTGCGAAAGTGGATGTATGTGGAATAACTGAAACAAAATGGAGAGGAGAAAGTGTGAAAGAATGGGAGTATGGATGGGGTATATGTGCAGAAGTAGGTGAGAATGAGAGGGCAAAAGAAGGAGTATGTATAGTTGTGAGTAAAAGATGGAAGAAGAGAATAAGACAGTATGGATCAGTTGGGACAAGGATTGTGTGGGTAAAGTTGAAAGTTGGAATACAAATGTGGGCGATTGTGTGTGTGTATGTGCCACCGCAAGATCGTGCTAGCAGAGTGAGAGAAGAGTTCTGGACAAATGTGGAAGTGTGCATGGAAAAGTTTGGAAGGAATGAGAGAGTGTTTTTGATCGGTGATATGAATGGTAAAGTAGGGAATGTGAAGGTGGATGGAATAGTTGGTGAGTGGGGTGTGCCTGCTGAGATAGATGAGAATGGGAGTGCGTTAGTGGACATTTGTGCTGGGAGGGGGTTGGTGATAGCCAATACCCTCTTCAGGCATAAAATGATCGACAGGTATACATGGCGAGTGATGAGAAGGGTGGGTGGTGAACTGAGTGAAAGGAAGGCAATGATTGATTATGTGTGTGTGGATGAAAGGATGCGAAGATGTGTAATAGATGCAAGAGCTTATAGAGATTGGGGGAGTGGACTTTCTGACCACTATTTAGTGGTGGCCAGAATTAGGATCAAAGTAAGATGGAGGAATAGAAGAAGGGAAAGACGAGAGGAAGGAGTAGTTGCAAGGAGAGTGGAAAGGTTACAAGAGGATGAGATAAAGGCAGAATATAAGAGAGAAGTGGAGGAACGATTGGGCAAATATGTATTGGAGCAGATGGGGGATGTGGAAGAAGTGTGCAGGATATTTACAGAAGAAATATGTGCAGCATGTGATGTGGTGTGTGGGGTGAAGAGAAGACGGAGGGTGGTGCAAGGAACAGCGTGGTGGACTGAAGAGGTGAGACAGACTGTGGCACAAAAGAAGAAAGCATACAATGAATGGATGAGAAATAGGGGCGTGGAAGAAGTTGAGAGACGGAAGAGAGAGTTATATGTAGAAAGAAAAAGAGAGGTGAAAAGATTAAGAGAGAGTAAGAAGAGAGTGGATGAGGAATTTGGAAGGAATTTGAGTGTAAAGTGGAGGGACTGTAAGAAAATTTTCTGGGAAGAGGTGAAGAGAGTATGGCAGGGTGGAAGCGAGGTTAGCAGGGGAGTGAAAGATAAAAATGGTAGATTACTAGTGGGGAAGGGAGAAAAAGTGAGCAGATGGAGAGAACACTTTAAGGAATTGTTGAACATAGAGGATGGAAGTAATGCGAGTATAAGTGGCTGGGGAATGGCTTGGAGAAGGAGGGAGGTGAGAAGACAGGAAGAAATCAGTAGGATAGAAGTTGTGGAAGCAATGAAGAAAGTTAAAACGGGGAAAGCCCCAGGAATTGATGGAGTGTGTGGTGAAATGCTGAAGCATGGGGGAGAGATAGTGGTAGAATGGATGTGGAAGATGTGCAGATTGGCCTGGGAGGAAGGTAGAGTCCCGAAGGATTGGAAGTCAGGTATAATTATTCCCTTGTACAAAGGAAAGGGGAAAAAGAAGTGTGTGGTAATCATAGGGGCATTTGTCTTCTTAGTATAATAGGAAAAGTGTATGGCAGGATACTTATTGACAGAGTTAGAGAAAGAACAGAAGAATTAGTTGGAGAAGAACAGGGAGGCTTTAGGAAGGGAAGAGGTTGTGTAGATCAGATATTCATTCTTAGATCTTTAGTGGAAAAGTTTCTAGAGAAGGGAAAGAAGTTGTATGCAGCTTTCATGGATTTGGAGAAAGCATATGACAGGGTGGATAGACAAGGATTGTGGGCAGATGATACTGTGTTGTTGAGTGAAGACGAAGGGGAGCTGCAAGGCTTGGTGGATGAGTTTGGGAGAGTGTGTAAGAAACTGAATCTAAAGGTGAATGTAGGGAAGAGTAAAGTGATGGTCTTTGAGAGAGGTAAAGTCAGTGAATGTACAGTGAGGTTGGATGGTGAGGAATTGGAAAATGTGAGTACGTTTAAGTACTTGGGTAGTGTGATGAGTGAGGATGGAGGTTTGGAGGGTGAAGTGCTTGAAAGGGTACAGCAGGGAAGAAAGGTTGCTTGGTCTTTGAAAGCAGTGATAAGAAACAGGGAAGTGAGCATGGAAGTGAAAAAGTTACTACATGACAGTATTGTGATACCAACTCTAACGTATGGAAGTGAAGCTTGGACGCTGTTGGAAGGACACAAGTCAAGAATGAGAGCAGTGGAAATGAGTTATTTAAGAGGAGCCTGTGGAGTCACATGGAGAGACAGGCTGACGAATGAGGATATAAAAGAGTGTTGTGGTGTGGATGTGGATGTGATAGGAAGCGTTATGAGGAACACACTGAGGTGGTTTGGCCATGTGGAGAGGATGGAGGGTGAAAGACTGACGAAGAGAGTGTATGTGAGTGAGGTGGAGGGTAAGAGGGAGGGGAGGCCGAGGATGAGATGGAGGGATGGGGTGGAGAGGTATATGAGAGAGGGGGGTGTGAATTGGGAGCAGGGCAGTGAAATGGCGGGGGACAGGGCGACGTGGAGGCGATTTGTTTGTGGCCACCTCAAACGGGATTGAGGCGTCTGGCAATAGAAAGATAGATAGACAGAGAGTGGATAGGATACGAAATAATGTGATCCGTGAAAGATGCGGAGTAAGGGCGTCTGTGGACACCAGAATCGAAGAGAGTGTACTGAGATGGTATGGTCATGTGGAGAGAATGGAGAACAATAGAGTGGTGAGAAAGGTATATCTGAGCGAAATTAAAGGAGTGAGGAGGCGAGGTAGACCAAGGAGAAGGTGGATGGATATGGTGAATGAGTTTGTGGGGAAGAGAGATATGGAAGTCGGTGAGGCTAGGGAACTGACAAGAAATGGAGCTGGCTGCATGAATGTTGTGAGAAGTGCACGGTCAGGGGTTTGGCACCCTTTTTTAACGTGACAGAGTTCGAATTGACTCTATTGGATACTTTTATGTGAAGCTACAGCCTGTGGTGAAAGTTTATGGCGTATCAGCTAGAGTCACGATTCCGGAGGCTTGACTGACGAATGAATGAAAGCGTGGCCCATTGGATTGGGCAAACTTACTGTAGGCTGTCTGGACGTTGCTACTCCTCACCCTGCCCTCTGGTGAGAAAGGAGGTCCGGATGATGATGATGATGGTGATGATGATGATAATTATTATTATAACAGTAGCTTCTTGTGTAATATCAACAAGATCTGAAGACAAAGGTGTGGGAAAAATAAATGGCACATGGATACATTTTACATTTGTCTCAGTAAATGGCTAACTGTATGCTTAACTGTAACCATAGTCCTTTCAGATCATAAGAGGCACCACAGCTGTATTTCTATAAACTTACAGCAATACAGCTTTTGTGGTTTTCTCTAAAACGTGTTACAAAGAAAACACTGAGCAGATTAGAATTCCGTACTTTTCACTAGGCTATGTGGCAAAATATTCAGCCACAATTATTCAGCTGGCATTTTTACCAATAATTTTTCAACCAAACAGCTGTTTGGTAGTTTCTGAGATAATTCAGTTTCAGTGTGCAATTATTAGAATAAAAACGAGTATATCGCCTTCAAATATAGGTCAGTCATTTATATTAGGCACAAGGACTTGGGCTGCCCAAGGGTGCCTTCCTGTGTAATATCATCAAGATCGACAATAAAAAGTGCAAAGAAAAATAATAATACGAATACAAGAAGTTTCGCCATTTATATGGCGAAGCTTCATAATACTGACGAAAACAAGAAGCTTTCTATTTATATAGCGATGCTTAGTAATAATAATATTATTAACCACTAACATGAAATGAAATGCTGATACTAAAATTACTATGCAAAACAGGGATAACAATTTAGGCCAAGTTATAAACAGGAAGAATTATATCAGTAATATAAACAATTCAGTAAATATTTCAATGAATACTTACTTCCCTCCAAGCATGTGTTCAGCGTAATAAGCATTCATTGCCAGCAGCCTCAGAAATCCGCAAAGAAAACGGTACTCGGTTTGCCTGGCCGAAGCTGCTGCCTGTTGGATGTGAAATAAATAAATAAATAAATAATAATGATAATAATAATAATAATAATAATAATAATAATAATGATGATGATGATTATGGTAATAACAATAGTAACAGTAATAATAATAATAATAATAATAATAATAATAATAATCTATCTATCTATCTATATACCTAGGCTGCTTCCCCCAAGGAAAGGGAGGTAGCCGAGACAGGACGACTCACTCTCCATTTACTCATCCATTCAAACACATTCATTCGCATCTTAGCCCCAAAGGGGAGAACGGACAGATCCTCACCGCATCACACCGCACAAGGGTCAACTGCGCAATGCAAGCAGTGACATCCACAGCAGGGCCCGACAGCAGAACTGGTTTACCCCTGCCACATCATAACAGACCCATCCCCTTACCCGCACCTGACCTGACTAGCTGATCAGACCAAATGCGGGAGAATATCCCCTCAGGGCTGCGTCATCACTTATTCATTCACAATTTCTCTCCATTTATTTCTGTCACGCACAGCCACTTTTCCTTGCTCAACAGACATCCCTCTCGCATCCAGCGCTCTCTTCACACTGTCCATCCATCCTATTCGTGGTCTTCCTCTCAGTCTTACACCTCTCACATCAGATCTAGTTATCTTTTTCACCAATCGCTCATTATCCATTCTCTCCATATGCCCAAACCATTGCAACACCCTCTGCTCAACTCTACCAGCCATCTCCCGAACAACTCCAGTTCTCCTTCGCACTTCATCATTTCGCACTCGATCCATACGCGTCACTCCACACATACTCCTCAGACATCTCATCTCCATTACATTCAAACTTTTCCTCTCTGCTACACCCATATTCCATGTTTCAGCCCCATATAACGCAGTCGGTACCACAACACCCTCATACAGCCTTCTCTTTACATCCATTCTAAGCGAACGACATTTAAACACTTTTTTCATTCCTCCCAGCACCTTTCCTACTTCATTTATTCTAAACTTCACTTCTGCATCTATTCTTCCATCCACAGCAACATGTGACCCTAGATATTTAAAACAATCTACCTCCTCAAGCAACTCACCATTCAAAACTATATTCATCCCCCTACCATCTATCAACCTCGTACACTTCATCACTTTACTCTTATTCTCATTTACTTTCAATTTCCTCCTTTCACACACCCTTCCAAACTCCTCTACCAACTGTCTCAATTTCTCCTCTGAATCAGTCACCAGTGCAGTATCATCTGCAAACAGCAGCTGCTTCAGATTCCACTCTCCTCCATCAACATTTACCAGACTCAGACCACCTAAAACTCTTGCATTCACCTCCCTTACAACACCATCCATGTAAATATTAAACAACCAAGGCGACATCACACATCCCTGTCGCAGCCCCACTCTCACAGGAAACCAATCACTCACAGCATTTCCCACTCTTACACACGCTCTACTATTTACATAAAAACTTTTCACCCCTTTTAGTAACCTACCATCAAGTCCATACAATCTTAAAACAGTCCACAAAGCCTCCCTATCAATTCTATCATACGCTTTCTCTAAATCCATAAATGCCCAAAACACATCCTTGCCTTTCGCTAAATACTTTTCACACACTTGTCTCACAGCAAACACCTGATCAACGCATCCCCTCCCTCTCCTAAAGCCACACTGCTCATCACTAATCACTCCCTCTGTACTCTCTCTAACTCTCATAATTAACACTCTACCATACACTTTACCTACAACACTCAACAGACTTATACCCCTAAAGCTAGTACATTCATACTTATCACCCTTGCCTTTATACAACGGGACCACACAAGCACTTGCCCAGTCAATTGGCACCATACCTTTCTCAAAGCACACATTCAATAATCTTACTAACCAGTCAACAATAGTCACTCCACCACCCTTCAGGCATTCCACAGCACACCCATCCATACCTGCAGCTTTCCCTGTTTTCATCTCCTTTACTGCCTTCTCCACTTCCTCCTTCGTGATCAAAGAATCATTCAACTCTCCCAACACATTTATTCCTTGCACCCTTCTATCTGCCACAATCTCAGCCACCCTTTCCTCCTCTACATTTAACAATCTTTCAAAATACTCTGCCCATCTCTTCCTTACTGCATCCATCTCAATTAACATCCTTCCATCCTCTGCTTTTACTCGTTCTTCCTTCCCAGACTCTCCCTTTCGCACCCTTTTCACCTCCTTCCAAAACATTTTCTTATTCTGTTGAAAATTCTCTGTCAGCCGCCTACCCCACCTCTCATCTGCTGCCACTTTAGCATCACGCACAGCCCTTCTCGCTCTATTCCTCTTTTCCTTATACCTTTCATATGACATCTCATCCTTCCTCTGCAGCCACACTTCATATGCACGTCTCTTCTCAGCCACAGCCATACTTACTTCCTCGCACCACCATTCACTTCCTTTTCTTACACCACCACCCACACGTCTCACACCACACACCTCTTCTGCATGCCCCACCACAGCACTCTTAAACAACTGCCATTCCTCCTCCACGCTGCCATTTTCCCGATCTTTCACTGCGTTCCACTCATCTTTCAATTTCTCCTGATACTCTATCTTTTTCTCTCTTTTATCCAACTCACTCACTTTCAAAACCTCCCTGCCACACCTAACCCTCCTAGCTCTCACCCATCTCTTACCTACTCTTAACTTTCCCTCCACCAGGTAGTGGTCAGACATACCTCCACCCTCCCCTCTCAGAACTCTCACATTCAACAATCTTCCTATTACATTCCTAGACACAACCACATAGTCCATCAAGGCTCTAACAACAGTAACAGTAACAATAATAATAATAATAATATAGATAATAGCATCACAGGTAAAATGTATTATCTACCTACCTGTCTCTCTATATCCATCTACCTCCAATCAGTCAGTATAGTATCACTGAGACCAAAATGGTTTCGATACCGTTTTTTTTTTTTACAACGGGGTTGAGGTGGTTGAAGTGTGCCTTGCTATCGAACTTAGCACGCCAGTATATCTATCTAACAGTCTATCTAGAATCATATCAAAATGGTTTCGATACCTGGTCTTTTACAGCGGCGGTGAGGTGGTTGAAGTGTCCATTCCTATTGAGCTTCAGAACCACATTCTTGAGAGGCTGAGCTAGGCCACAGACAAAGTCAGACGGGGTCAAGGTAGTTACTGCATCCATGACCCCCTTCACTAACAATCCACCAAGCTCAGGGCTGGCCACGTCTGAATCTGGCCACAGCTGTGTGAGGTATAATAGTAATGAGTGTAATAGGAATAATAACAGTAAGACTAATTGTCATAGTAATAATAATAATAATAATAATAATAATAGTAGTAGTAGTAGTAGTAGTAGTAGTAACAACAACAACAACAATTTGTGGCCTTCGAGAGAAATGGTCGCTGAATGCACTGTGAGGCTGGATAGTGAGGAGATGGAAAATTTGAGTGCATTTAAGTACTTGGGTAGTGTGACGAGTAAGGATGAAAGTTTAGAGGATGAAGTGCTTGGAAGAGTACAGCAGGGAAGAAAGGCTGCTGGTTCATTGAAAGCAGTGATAAGGAATAAGGAAGTGAACATGGAAATACAAAAGTCGCTGCATGATAGTACAGTAATGGAAATGAGTTATTTGAGAGGAGCATGTGTTGTTACATGAGAGACTGACTGACAAATGAGGATGTGAAGGAGAGTTGCGACATGGATGTGGATGTGATAGAAAGTGTTAGGAGAAATACATTAAGGTGGTTTGGCCATGTGAAGAGGATGGGGAGTGAGAGACTAACCAGGAGTTTCTGTGAGTGAGGTGGAGGGGGGGAGAGGGAGGGGGAGGCCGAGGATCAGCGCTGCCGAGGATGATAAGGAGGTATGGAGGTGAGAGGTATATGAAAGAAGGAGGGGGGTATAAATTGGAGGGTGGACATCGAAATGTCAAGGGACTGTGACATGGAGGCGATTTGTTTTATGGCCACCCCTCATGGGATTAATGCTTCTGGCTATAGATAGCTAGATACAGATAGTAGAAGTAGTAGTAGTAGTAATATGCATAAGAACAGGACCAGTAGTAGCAGCAGCAGTAGTAGTAGTGGCAGCAGCAGCAGCAGCAGCAGCAGTAGTAGTAGTAGTAGTAGCAGCAGCAATAGTAGTAATAGATGAAAAATAACACAAACAGTAAGTACTACTAGCAGTAATAACAGCAAAAAACAAAAACCTAATCACAACGCTCTCTCTCTCTCTCTCTCTCTCTCTCTCTCTCTCTCTCTCTCTCTCTCTCTCTCTAATTAAGAGGAGACTGTACATGCATCTCGACGCAATTGGTATCGTTTAGTTAGAATGGAGCAATTATTGCATATTCGCGTCTGCATTCATCTATTAGACACAGACAATATTTTAGGATATATATAATAGATAAACATTCTAATCATCTTTTGATTAAAAAAAAAAAAAAACATTAAAAAAAATTGTATGCATAGAGTATGTGGCTTTTTGCCCAAATTCTCCTTTTCCATGTTATTCTACTTTCTGCCGATCCTATAAAATTCCTTCAAGTTTTTCATTCCTGCAAGGTATTACTTCCTCTCTTGTTTCCTGTACGGCAAATGCCGGAGGGTCTGGAGGGTTGGGGAGAGAGCCTTCTGCTGTGCTATCCTTTTCTCCTGCTTCTATGCACTGTATTAGTATTAAGGCATATTAGTATTAAGGCCGGACCACCTCGTAGGGACCGTAAGGTCTGTGTGGTCTGTATATCTATGTAACTCTCTCTCTCTCTCTCTCTCACACACACACACACACACACACACACACACACACACACACACACACACACACACACCTGTATCTCCATTAACATATTCATTCTCAACCATGGATCTGGGCATAGACGTGGATGAGAGAATAGATTTATTATATATATCTTGTAGGCTTCAGTGTTAGAGGATTCCGCGGGTGTGTAGTGAGGCTGCCACTCCCTCATCAGCATTATAATCAACTCCAGCACTCCCTCCCACTCCTCTGTTGGTAGATAGATACATAGATAGATAGGCTTATTTTATATCTATCATCAGCATTATAATCAACTCCAGCACTCTCTCCCACTCCTCTGGTGGTAGATAGATACATAGATAGATAGGCTTATTTTATATCTATCATCAGCATTATAATCAACTCCAGCACTCCCTCCCACTCCTCTGTTGGTAGATAGATACATAGATAGATAGGCTTATTTTATATCTATCATCGGCATTATAATCAACTCCAGCACTCCCTCCCACTCCTCTGTTGGTAGATAGATACATAGATAGATAGGCTTATTTTATATCTATCATCAGCATTATAATCAACTCCAGCACTCTCTCCCACTCCTATGTTGGTAGATAGATACATAGATAGATAGGCTTATTTTATGTCATCAGCACCATAATCAGTTCTAGCACTCTCTTCACTCTCTTCCACAATATATATATATATATATATATATATATATATATATATATATATATATATATATATATATATATATATATATATATATACTCAACTCACTAAACGTGTGTGTCTTCCAGGGGCCAGGGTGGGTAATGAGATAGAAAAAATATTTATTAGTAGTAGGAAGGGGAGGAGGACATAACTGAAGGATAAAAAAGAAGACAATAAAAATAGTAATAATAATAATAATAATAATAATATCACCACTAATACCAACAGTAACAAATAAATAAGTCCAAGACACAACCCCTAAACCGTACCTGACATCTCCCAGGTGCGTGAGGCCAGTGAGTCCAAAGCCATTCTTGTGACTGTAGATTTAACTCTGTTCTTGTCATCTTCTTGGTCACAATCTTCTGCTATTATCCTGCCTTCCCTGAGACCCTGTGCCAAGAACAGTACATAAGCAACACAACAACACGTGATAATAATAATAATAATAATAATAATAATAATAATAATAATAATAACAGTGATAATAATAATATTAATAATAATAATGATAATAATAATATTTTACTTTCTCACTGTCCTGTAAAATTTCCACGTCAGTTTTTTTTTTTTTTTTTTCAGTACTGAGTGCTGTTTTTTTATCTTGTTTTTTCCTGCTTGGTTCCACAAGAGGGTTCGGTGGGTGGAGGAGAGCTTTCATCGTTGCTATCCTTGTCTTATTCTCGTAGTTTAATCACATTCATGTACGACCTGCTTAGCATGGACCAAATACCTTACATAAGAACATAAGAAGAGAGGATAACTGCAGTAGGCCGGTTGGCCCATGCTAGGCAGCTCCTAGAAGAGTAACTGAACTACTAGAATGAGATAAGGATAGCAAAGAAGAAGGCTCTCCCCCGCCCTCCAAACCCTCCAGCCGAAGCCGGCAGGAAAAAGTCAGAAAGAACACCACGCCGTATAGAAAAACTGGCGTGGACATTTTACAGGAAAGTGTGAAAGGAGAATAAAGACTATCATAGTGTAACCTGAAAAGAAATTTTTTTTTTGAATTAGTATTGGTTATAAGATTTTCTTTATTCTATATCCACCCCTTATTTGTCATATGCTTATCTAGCCTATGCTTGAAACTCTCAATGGAAGAGGCAGCAACTACTTTACTAGGTAGCTTATTCCATTCGTCTACTACTCTATTACCAAACCAATTTCTACCGATTTCCTTTCTGAAACGGAATTTTTCTAGTTTGAAACCATTATTTCTAGTTCTATCCTGTATGCTCACTTTAAGTACCTTGCTAATATCTCCCTTATTTATACCATTCATCCACTTAAACACCTCAATTAAGTCTACCCTTACTCTACGCCTCTCTAGCGAATGCAGACTTAGTCTTTTCAGTCTGTCTTCATATGACAGGTTCCGGACGTCATGTATCATTTTAGTCATTCTTCTCTGTACATTTTCTAACGAATTAATATCCATTCTATAGTAAGGACACCAAAATTGTACTGCGTAGTCTAAATGTGGCCTTACTAATGCTAGATAAAGTTTCAGTATTACTTTAGATGATCTATTGCTCACGCTTCTCGAAATAAATCCTAGGACCCTATTTGCTTTATTTCTCGCATTAATGCACTGTTGCCTAGGTTTAAGGTCGTTACTAATCATAACTCCTAGATCTTTCTCGCATTCCGATTTGCTAATTTCTTTGTTATCTAAGCTGTATTTAGTATCTCCAATGGTCTTGCCTACGTTAAGTACTTTACATTTTTCAACGTTAAATTCCATTTGCCAAGTTTTAGACCATTTGGACAATGTATCGAGGTCTTTTTGTAAGTAATGGCAATCGTCAGTCGAGTTAATGATACGCCCTATTTTTGTATCGTCGGCAAATTTGCTGATTCTGCTATTGACTCCTAAGTCTAGATCATTTATATATATGATAAATAATAAGGGACCGAGTACTGAACCCTGTGGTACACCGCTAGTTACTAATCCCCAGTCCGACTTAGTTCCATTTATTAATACTCTCTGCTTTCGTCCTTTCAGCCAGGATTCTATCCATTTTAAGATATCGCCGTCTATACCGTGTGCTCGAACCTTTCTAACTAACCTTTCGTGTGGGACTCTATCAAAAGCTTTACTAAAGTCCAGATAAATAACATCGTAAGCTTTATCGCTATCTACTGCCTCATAGACCTCCGAGTAGAATAACAACAAATTTTGCGAGGCAGGATCGTCCTTGCCTGAATCCGTGCTGACTATCGTTTATAAGATTAAATCTTTCTAAGTGTTCTCTAATCCTATTTGCCAAAATTGACTCTAACATTTTTCCTACTATTGACGTTAGACTTATCGGACGATAATTCGACGCAGCTGATTTATCACCCTTTTTAAAGATGGGCACTACGTTTGCGGTTTTCCACGCCTCTGGAACTTCTCCTGAACTTAAAGAGTCATTAAATAACGTTAAAAGTGGCTGACATAATTCTTCTTTGGTTTCTTTTATAATTTTTGCATATATATCGTCCGGACCTGGCGATTTTTGAGGTTTTAACTTATTAATTTCTTTCAATACGTCCTCCTTACTAATGGTTATTTTACTAAGAATATTTTCCGTATTCTCATCGTAAATATTTGCAGCTTGAGGGACCAGGCTTAGATTTTCCTTGGTGAATACTGATATGAAATAATTATTTAGGATGGAGCACATTTCTTTATCTTCACTGGTAATGTCACCTGATTCTGTTCTGAGTGGTCCTATCCTATCTTTATTTTTCGTTCGGTACATTTGATAAAAACCCTTGGGGTTTACTTTTGATTCACTTGCAACCTTAATTTCATAACTTCTCTTTGCTTTTCTTATCTCCCTCTTTACTTCTCTATTTAAAATTGTGTACCGGTTACGTAAGTGTTCCTCTCCACGTTATATTTTTCTATATATTCCTTTCCTTTGGCCTATGAGAGATTTTAATCTGTTGTTTAACCATCTTGGTTCTGAATTGTTAGTTCTAAACGGTTTTGAAGGAATATATCTATCTTGGCCTCCGTGTATTATATTTATTAACTCGTTATACTTCTCACTGGTCGAACGTCTGTTTGGTACTGGAGCTGAGTTAATTTCCGTCACCTGGACTACATTCCTATCTACCACCTCCCCCCTCACAGACACCTGACGGACATCCCCACGTGCTTCCTGCGCCTGACCTATGACCTGGGGATCCCCACTGACCTGACATTCCCTCAAATAGCTAATCTCCCTGTGGAATACCGTTCGAAAATAAGCTCTTAAGCCATCGAAATCTAGACGAAAATTAGGAACGGTGGAGGTATTTTCAGTGGAACAGACATCCCAAATAAATTTGAACTTAATTTCTTCATGATCGCTATTACCAAGTCGTCCACCAACCTCTATATCGCTAATGATATTTTCTTTATTAGCTAAAACCAAATCTAGTATATTATTACCTCTCGTGGGCTCCCTGATATACTGATAAAGGAAATTATCCTGTACTATACCCTTTCTCAGGAAACATGAAGGAGAGAATTTTACAAAGCCTTTGCCAAAATCGGAACACCAGTGACCGTGTGAAGGATTAAGAGGTCCCCTCGGGATTCTGGACCTTCCTCCTTCCCTCTTCCGTTTTCTTTCCTCTACACACACACACACACACACACACACACACACACACACACACACACACACACACACGACGCTTAAATAATAAAACAATGTGTAGCCTCTATTTATCTGTCAGTGTCCTGATATTGGTCCATATGAGAAGGGATGTAGGATGGGAGTGGCCCGGGTCGCGAAAAATTTTTTCCTGCCCAGTTCCGTCACTTTGCACATATGGCAACGTTGCCCTGTGTTTACTTTGGCAACGCCGCGCAGCAGTGAGCCATATCGATGCCAGGTTTAGTATTCATCACAATTATTTACTTTTTTTATGCTTGACTATAAATATAATACCTGACTATCTATATTTTACATGGATTGAAAGAATAATAGAGACATAGAGGTCATATAGTTTTCGCTGCCTTAGCTTAAATAAATATAAAAAGGGGCCATACCACTGTCTTTACTTCGTCACTCGTCTGCTGAGAGAGAGAGAGAGAGAGAGAGAGAGAAGATACTCTCTACACTTTGCTAAAATTAGTTATATGTTGATTTAATGAAAATGCGGTACGTCTTAGGGGTGGTACATGACTGTTCGTTGAGAACACTTATCAGTAACATATGTTGTAGGCCTATACTACTTTCCCTGTCATTTCTTGTCATTGCTCCCAGACGTACGATTCAATCAGCTGTGTTTACAATCGGCAATGGCGCATCACTGGGTCAGTTGCACAGACTGTCTGAGATTATTCACGAACAACAAAGTAGACCCTTAATATGACAACAATAATTGCTTATTTTCCAATCATTATTTTACATTCAGTCCCTCACTGAAGATCAGCAAATGTGTTCCCAGCCCAATGCTATTACCAAATAGAATATATTGAGTTTATTTTTTTAATTCCTTGTTTCTCTTGATTTACTTATTTTGCACACAGTGGTCTATAATGTCTCATGTCTGACCCAATGCCTGTCATCAGCACATGGGAAATAGCATATGGTGCCTGGTGGTGTTTAATATTTAATAAAGATTATACCGTAACAAATAAAGC
Organism: Coenobita brevimanus; assembly: GCF_032717465.1. Classification (NCBI taxonomy): domain Eukaryota; kingdom Metazoa; phylum Arthropoda; class Malacostraca; order Decapoda; family Coenobitidae; genus Coenobita; species Coenobita brevimanus. The sequence goes on from NC_137021.1 coordinate 46,444,807, forward strand.
TTTGCATTTCCTCAAATACAAAAACCCTTCAAGCATAGTTTACATGAAATAAAGGACATGAGAACATGAAAATAATCTGAAATGTAACCTGACATATGATTTTACTAATATACCTAAGAAAAACAAGAAAATAATCTGAAATCTAACCTGACAAATGATTTTACTAATATACCTAAGAAAAACAAGAAAATAATCTGATATCCAACCTGACATATATACCTAAGAAAACGTCTAATGAAACATTGATATTCAGGCATCATTGATACCAATATTTCCCAGCTTGCAGCAGAAATTACCAAGGTTAACCCTTAAGAATGATCATGAAAAGCGTTTTAGGTGATAAAATATTATGGGTCATTAACCTCTCTCTCTCTCTCTCTCTCTCTCTCTCTCTCTCTCCTGTAAACACAGCTGATTGAATCGTACGTCTGGGAGCAATGACAAGAAATGACAGGTAAAGTAGTATAGGCCTACAACATATGTTACTGATAAGTGTTCTCAACGAACAGTCATGTACCACCCCTAAGACGTACCGCATTTTCATTAAATCAACATATAACTAATTTTAGCAAAGTATAGAGAGTATCTTCCTTGCATACTCACTTTTTATTGATGACCCTGCATGTTATTATTTTATACTGTTTCAAGCTCTCTCTCTCTCTCTCTCTCAGCAGACGAGTGACGAAGTAAAGACAGTGGTATGGCCCCTTTTTATATTTATTTAAGCTAAGGCAGCGAAAACTATATGACCTATGGCTCACTGCTGCGCGGCGTTGCCAAACTAAACACAGGGCAACGTTGCCATATGTGCAAAGTGACGGAACTGGGCAGGAAAAAAAATTTCGCGCCCGGGTCGGAATGTGGGGAGGGGTTGGGTAAGGAAGCCAATGAAATAGCCATAAAAGATGAAGAAAAATTATTTTTTTATTTTATTTTATTGTTTTATTACTATTCTTTATGAAAAAACATAAACTGATTTACAATAGTATTACTGATCGAAGGATCAACAGTAGCATTTCCTTTATAAATATTCATTGTATTCTAAAATTTACATTGAAAATACAATCTCTCTCTCTCTCTCTCTCTCTCTCTCTCTCTCTCTCTCACTCGATATTCATGTCTCCCTCATCTAAACCTTCTTCTTCACTGGTGGAATCCCCCTCCCCCCATCCCGTTAATCCGATCCCTCCTCTTCCCTTAGGACACAAGGATATCGCGCTGACAGCCAGGAAGTATCATGGCCCAAAGAAATATTACCTATGAGGCTACTAGACGTAATTCTGATGAGACAAGGGGGCTGTTGGTGTGAAGGAGATGAGGAGGCCTTGTACCGCCTCAATCTTGGTGTCTCAGACCAGTGAAATAGCAGTGTGAGTGTCATCCTGTAGATTCTCGTTCCGATCAGACTGGTGGACTAGGCTTGCCTGCCTCCTTGTCCATGTCCACCCAACAGTACAGTTTGGGACCTGAATGTATACTGATAAGTGCGATTCAGATATCAGAGGGACAATGTGATGGAAAAAATTATTGTATGTAAATTATTTTGTCCTGAAGCGCATGCACACACACACACACACACACACACACACACACACACACACACACACAAATGCACACTCGCACACGCGCGCGCACACACGCACACACACGCACGCATGCTCGAACTCACGCACGCACACACACACACACAGACGCAGACACACACACACAGACGCAGACACACACACACACACACACACACACACACACACACACAAAGTATATTATGGTGTTGTTCCTTCATTTGCCTAGGCCGAGATCGTCGTTTTTTTGCAGCTGATTTCCCGTAGTGCAGTGGTAAATTTGGACAAATATACAGCTCTGCATCATTTCCACGTCCCTTCTTCGTGACTAGCATCAATCTAGTGTTAACCCCTTGTCACAACACAAAATTTAAGAAAGAGATTGCAATTTTACGCCAAGTTAGATTGAACAGGGGTCCTTATCCTGCAGCGGTGTGTCACAGGCTGATGATGATGATAATAGGGGTGTCGGAGATGATATTGATAATGATGATAGTGATGCTGCTGATGATAGTGATGTTGAAACTCCTGAACCAACTAACTGGACCGAGATTATGGTGATTGTAATGATGATGAAGCAGTTGGGATAATATGATGATGATGATGACGGTGATGGAACTTATGTAGTAACTCTTTAACAGGGTTGTGATGATTGCTGTGCTTGACGCTGTTGCTCCTGGCGATGATGATGATGATGATGACGATGATGATGATGATGATGATGACGACTACGACAGCGATGATGATGGTGATGACGATGATGATGGTGACGGCGACGATCTTCATGTCTATGGCTGAGTCACCTCTTGTTTTTCGTTTCTCTTCAAATGTAGTTGGTGACTGTGTGTAGGACAGAGAGAGAGAGAGAGAGAGAGAGAGAGAGAGAAAAAAAAGAATGTGTGTGTGTGTGTGTGTGTGTGTGTGTGTGTGTGTGTGTGTGTGTGTGTGTGTCCGCGCATGCTTGTGTGTATTTGCGTGCGTGCGTGCGTGTGTACAGCATTTCCCTCACACTCGAACTATTTATATCATAAGAGTGCAAATGAGGTCAGGGATATTGCTCTTCTTGGCCATACAAATACTAAACATTTACACTATATTCTGAAAAAACATACTGGATTCCTAAGGTCACTCAATGGGTTTCAAAAATCATTGTTCACTGTCTCTTTATTTATCGCAAGGAAAGGGATGGATGTGTGTCCGAAATAGTAGCTCAGTTTTGGTCTTTCTCTGGACCGTGAATTATTTAAATGGAATAATTATCCTTATTTATATTGGTTTAGTTGTGAGGATGCAACACACGTTTTGTTTACGTTTTATCAGGGCACATCAAAGAGCGGCCATGTCCATCTGCTTCTCACTAATGATTTTCGAACGAGGCTCTACATTCCTCTAGATTTTAGGGACAGTGAAGCCGCACAGCACCACAACACGCCATACCATACCATACCACACCACAAAACCCCACACCACAAAACCCCACACCACACAACCCCACACCACACAACCCCAACACCACACTACCCCACACCACACCATCCCAAACTTTACCACACCAACCACCCTTCCACACCACATCACACTAAGGGGATTAACCAAAGGGTCCTTAAGCTCCCGCATCTAGTAATTCTGAGCTTGTTTCCAGGTAACTCCACACACACACCTCAGGTCACGTCTTTCACAGAAGAGATAACAGAAGGAGAGCGAGCGTAACTGAATGGCAAGCCAGAGATGGAGTGAGAAGAGGTGCACAGAGAACAAGATGGAGAGATCATATGATGCAGATCTACCGAGCAAGGACGGAACAGGCTACCAATCAATGGATCAGAGTGGAGAAAGGTGAGAGGGTCCTTATCATGCAGTGGTGTGTCACAGGCTGATGGTGATGATATTGATGATGATAATGATGTTGATGCTGATGGTGGTGATGCTTTAACATCTCAACGTATGAGGTTACAGAATGCACAGTGAGGCTGCATAGTCAGGAAATGGAAGAATATGAGTGCATTTAAGTATTTATGTAATGTGATGAATCAGGATGGAAGATTTGAGGATGAAGTGACTGGAATGATACGTCAGGGAAGGAGGGTTGCTTATTCTCTAAAAAGCAGTGGTTAGGAAGAGGGAACTGAAGATGAAAGTATGAAAAAAAAAAGGCACTGCATGCTGTGATTCCCACTTTAAAGTATATAAGTGAAGCTTGGATCTTGTTGAAAGGACACAAGTCAAGAGTGAGAGCGGTGGAAATGAGCTACTTGAGAGGAGCATGTGGAGTTTCATAGAGAGACAGACAGACAAATGGGCAGATGAAGGAGCGTTGTGATGCTGATGTGGATGAGACTGAAAGCGTTAAGAGAAACACTTCGAGATGGTTTGGCCATGTGGAGAAGATGGCGAATATGAAGATGACTAGAAGAGTGCACATGAGTTAGCTGGAAGGATAGAGGGGGATGGGGAGACCGACGATGAGATGGAGGGAAAGAGTAGAAACATATGAGTGCGATACTTGAGCTAAATGGTAGAGGACAGTACATCATGAAGGCGATTTGCTTGTGGTCACCCCTTACGGGATTAAGGAGTCTGGCTATAGGTAAACCGATATAGATAAATAGGTAGGTGATGATGATAATATGATGAAGATGAAGATGATGATGATGATGATGATGATGATGAGAATGGTAATGATAATGAGAATGACGGTGTAAATAATGATGATGATGATGGTGGTAATGTGGACGACAACTACGATGATGATGATGATGATGATTATGATGATGATTATAATGATGATGATATTGATGATGATTTTTGTCGGCAGGTGGAAGGACAGGACAAAACAGCAGGAACTCTACCATCGGTCCAAGTATCCACGATTCCACATCCACCTATCCATCCATCGATCCATCCATCCACCCATCCGTCCATCCATCCATCCGTCCATCCATCCATCCGTCCATCCATCCATCCATCCATCCATCTCGCTTGATGTTAAAAGCTAAGTCTATTTAACTTAAGTAGTACCAATTGCTTCTTCATAAGCTTTCCAGCTGTCTGAACGGATCTGCAGTAGCTTTTAACTTTTAGAATAACTCGGTTCTGGTGCTCAGTTTGGTACTTTTATTTTCATTTTATCAGCACTGGCGCGGCAAATTTTGAGAAAAGTCCCTCAACTAACTCCTGTTATTTTTTTACTAGGTTTCTAATGCTGTCCATAGATCCGTAGTGGCTTTAATAGTTCCTTAGACAACACAGTCTTGGCGCTGTTCTCTGCCACCCTATTATACCATGTCACATAGTGTTCTCGCTCGCTTGCTCTGTACGCTCGCTCGCTTGAACAATAAATCACTGAAGAAAAGGTGGTATAAAGCCCCCTAAGCCGCCACAGTATTATAACCCTCGGTATGCAGTTCGTTCCCTGCGGCCTTGTAACTCTATGTACCCGAAGCGCTTACAAAATAACTCGAAATAATTTTCCTTTCGTAACTATACTCGTTTCACTCTTACTTGGCCTGAGTTGTTGTTGTTCTTGTTACATCTTAGGCTCCTCTGGATGTGAACCCAGTGCTATGTTGAAGGACTGTCTGTGTTGTGGTGGTGTGGTGCAGGAAGTGAGTGGGTGTGCTGTGGTGTGGGGGTGCCACTTTGCAGTATGAGAACAGGAGATTGTATGTGTGTTATATTTTGTGTTAGTATTGTAGCAGGGAAGGTTGGTGTGCTCGTGTCTCTGGGTTCGGTAGTGTCTGAAGGGTGTATGCCTGGTGGTGGCACATGAAGGATGCTGTTTGGTAGAAAGTTTTGGCTGGCTGGGGTGTCTGCGTGTTTATGTATGTGTTTGGTATAAAAAGTTTTGGCTGGCTGGGGTGTCTGTGTGTTTATGTATGTGTTTGGCAGAAAGTTTTGGCTGACTGGGGTGTTTGCGAGTTTATGTATGTGTCTGGGAAGTGTAGAGTCAGGTGGAGGAGGGGATATGTTGCTAAGATAATCTGTGTAGTGTTGGGCGGTTGTTCGATTTTGTTTCTTTGTGGAGAAGATGATGCAACATAAGGTTACAAAGGTGGGACGGATCTTGAGCTGAAGTGATGAACTGTGTGCCTCTCATATTCACTTGGTCTCTGACTGAAATTAGTTATGTTTCTTGGTGTAGGCTGTCAGTACTTGTGGTCTTAGTGTCTTCTGCTATCAAGGTATTGTTTTCTGTTCTTTAAAGCTTCTTCGTGTTTGTGTTGGGTAAGATTAGGGCTCAGCTTGTGCGACAGTAATTCACGGCTGTTTTAATGTATTACTTATAAGTGGAGGATGGAGTTGGGATGTATATGAGAGAGGGTGTGTGTGAATTAGGGGAGTGATGCAGAATGACAGGGGACAGGGTGGCATAGAGGAGACTTGTATGTGGCCACCTCTTACGGGATTAAGTCGTCTGGCTATAGATAGATGGATAGACGGATAGCTTATAGTTTCCATACAATTTGCTGAGTAGTAGCGATAGTTATCACTAGAATATGATGTTAGTCACGAATGAGTGCTATGGAAAGAATGTAGGGCTGTAGTATTGTCTACTTCTGCTGCTGATCTGCCTGACATTCTGGTATGCTTTAAATAAAACTCTGTGCCAAGTTAAAGTGAAAGGCGTGTATGTTTGTGTAGGAGGAACAAGAGACAAGGAGGTATTCTGTGGCCTGTTTTCTTTGTGCTTCCTACAAGACACAATAATAGTTATGACGGGGCATTGATGGCAAGTTTGTGGGTCAGCACACACTTACGGCCTCTCATTATACAAGGTGGTCCATATATTACGCCACCCAGTTCTTGTGTGTTGCGGGCACGGCTCAGTGAACATTACCAGTGTCTACCCTGCATCATTATCTATTTCCCACAACCCTCTTCAGGCTTAGCTTTATAATATAGGCTTTAATTTAGGTCCACTGATTGCATGGTGGAGAATTCCCATAACCTTTTTTATGCTTAGCTGTATATCATTGTATTGTATAATCTTTTATGTCCACGATCACAAGGCTGAGTAGTAATTTGGTGAAGCGATCAGAATGTCTTAGCTCATCACAAAAGCCGTCCCTAGAACACACAAGACTGCAGAGCGCAATATACTTATCACCTGTATTAAGTCAAAGCCACAGTTTAAAAGGTAATGAAACAAGACAGAAAATTTAAGTTTTCATTATTAACACCAGTATAGAATACATTAACAGAGACAGCAATATAAAATATGCATTCAAAAGTAGCATTTGTCCACAGAACATCCTGGAAGGGAGCGACCCGACTTGCAAGGCAGATCACACCATCACCACCAGGCTTCTCTCGGCAGGTCAGGGCAGATCACCAGCAGCAGCAGCAAGTCATCTCACGGCTGGGGAAGATACGACACCCTGCCGCCGCCGCTGCCGCCGCCGCCTCCACCACCACCACCACCAACACCACCACCAGGCATCTCAGAGTAGGGGAAGACACCACACCACCGTCAGGCTTCTCACGGCAGGGCAGATCAAACTTCAGCAGGGTATGACAAGTGCGGCAAGGAAGCAGCGTCAAGGCAGCAGACTCCAGCACGACCTGTGGACCAGATGTGTATTAGTTCAAATCAGTGTTAGCTTTAGTTATTTAATCTTCTATCTATCTCTATCTATTGCCAGACCCCTCAATCCCGTTTGGGGTGAAAACAAACAAATCGCCTCCAAGTCGCCCTGTCCCCCGCCATTTCACTGCCCTGCTCCCAACTCACACCCCCCTCTCTCATATACCTCTCCACCCCATCCCTCCATCTCATCCTCGGCCTCCCCCTCCCTCTTCCCCCCTCCACCTCACTCACATACACTCTCTTCGTCAGTCTTTCACCCTCCATCCTCTCCACATAGCCAAACCACCTCAGTGTGTTCTCATAACGCTTCCTATCACATCCACATCCACACCACAACGCTCCTTTATATCCTCATTCGTCAGCCTGTCTCTCCATGTGACTCCACAGGCTCCTCTTAAATAACTCATTTCCACTGCTCTCACTCTTGACTTGTGTCCTTCCAACAACGTCCAAGCTTCACTTGCATACGTTAGAGTTGGTATCACAATACTGTCATGTAGTAACTTTTTCACTTCCATGCTCACTTCCCTGTTTCTTATCACTGCTTTCAAAGAACCAGCAACCTTTCTTCCCTGTTGTACCCTTTCAAGCAATTCACCCTCCAAACCTCCATCCTTACTCATCACACTACCCAAGTACTTAAACGTACTCACATTTTCCAATTCCTCACCATCCAACCTCGCTGTACATTCACTGACTTCACCTCTCTCAAAGACTATCACTTTACCCTTCCCTACATTCACCTTGAGATTCCGTTTCTTGCACACACTCCCAAACTCATCCACCAAGCCTTGCAGCTCCCCTTCGTCTTCACCCAACAACACAGTATCATCTGCAAACAACAGTACAGGGAGTTTCCAGACACTATCCTCTTTCACCAGGGCCACTCCAACATCCACTACCCTACCTTGTACCTCTTTTATTACCCCATCTATGTACAGATTGAACAACCATGGAGACATGACACATCCCTGTTTCAACCCAACTTTCAAAGAGAAAAATTCACTTAGTTCACCATCCACATGCACTGCAGCCTTCGCACCATCGTACATACTCTTCACAGCATTCAACACCTTCCCATCTACTCCATATATTCTTAACACTTTCCACAATCCTTGTCTATCCACCCTGTCATATGCTTTCTCCAAATCCATGAAAGCCGCATACAACTTCTTTCCCTTCTCTAGAAACTTTTCCACTCAAGATCTAAGAATGAATATCTGATCTACACAACCTCTTCCCTTCCTAAAGCCTCCCTGTTCTTCTCCAACTAATTTCTCTGTTCTTTCTCTAACTCTGTCAATAAGTATCCTACCATACACTTTTCCTATTATACTAAGAAGACAAATGCCCCTTTGATTACCACACACTTCTTTTTCCCCTTTTCCTTTGTACAAGGGAATAATTATACCTGACTTCCAATCCTCCGGGACTCTACCTTCCTCCCAGGCCAATCTGCACATCTTCCACATCCATTCTACTACTATCTCTCCCCCATGCTTCAGCATTTCACTACACTCTCCATCAATTCCTGGGGCTTTCCCTGATTTAACTTTCTTCATTGCTTCCACAACTTCTATCCTACTGATTTCTTCCTGTCTTCTCACCTCCCTCCTCCTCCCAGCCATTCCCCAGCCACTTATACTCACATTACTTCCATCCTCTATGTTTAACAATTCCTTAAAGTGTTCTCTCCATCTGCTCACTTTTTCTCCCTTCTTCACTAGTAATCTACCATTTTTATCTTTCACTCCCCTGCTAACTTCACTTCCACCCTGTCTTACTCTTTTCACCTCTTTCCAGAACATTTTCTTACAGTCCCTCCACTTTACACTCAAATTCCTTCCAAATTCCTCATCCACTCTCTTTTTACTCTCTCTTACTAATCTTTTCACCTCTTTCTTTCTTTCTTTCTACATATAACTCTCTCTTCCGCCTCTCAACTTCTTCCACGCCCCTATTTCTCATCCATTCATTGTATGCTTTCTTATTTTGTGCCACAGCCTGTCTCACCTCTTCAGTCCACCACGCCGTTCCTTGCACCCCCCTCCGTCTTCTCTTCCTTCCACACACCACCTCACATGCTGCACATATTTATTCTGTAAATATCCTACACACACCTTCCACGTCTCCCATCTGCTCCAATTCATATTTGCCCAATCGTTCCTCCACTTCTCTCTTATACTCTGCCTTTTTCTCATCCTCTTGTAACCATTCCACTCTCCTTGCAACTACTCCTTCCTCTCGTCTTTCCCTTCTTCTATTCCTCCATCTTACTTGAATCCTAATTCTGGCCACCACCAAGTAGTGGTCAGAAAGTCCACTCCCCCAACCTCTATACACTCTTGCATCCTTTACACATCTTCGCATCCTTTCATCCACACACACATAATCAATCATTGCCTTCCTTTCATTCAGTTCACCACCCACCCTTCTCATCACTCGCCATGTATACCTGTGGATCATTTTATGCCTGAAGAGGGTATTGGCTATCACCAACCCCCTCCCGGCACAAATGTCCACTAACGCACTCCCATTCTCATCTATCTCAGCAGGCACACCCCGCTCACCAACTATTCCATCCACCTTCACATTCCCAACTTTACCATTCATATCACTAATCAAAAACACTCTGTCATTCCTTCCAGACTTTTCCATGCACACTTCTACATTTGTCCAGAACTCTTCTCTCACTCTTCTAGCACGATCTTGCGTTGGTGCATACACACACACAATCGCCCACATTTGTATTCCAACTTTCAACTTTACCCACACAATCCTTGACCCAACTGATCCATACTGTCTTATGCTCCTCTTCCATCTTTTACTCACAACAATATATACTCCTTCCTTTGCCCTCTCATTCTCACCTACTTCTGCACATATACCCCATCCATACTCCCATTCTCTCACACTTTCTCCTCTCCATTTTGTTTCAGACTGATGAAGAGAGTGTATGTGAGTGAGGTGGAGGGGGGAAGAGGGAGGGGGAGGCCGAGGATGAGATGGAGGGATGGGGTGGAGAGGTATATGAGAGAGGGGGGTGTGAGTTGGGAGCAGGGCAGTGAAATGGCGAGGGACAGGGCGACTTGGAGGCGATTTGTTTGTGGCCACCCCAAACGGGATTGAGGCGTCTGGCAATAGATAGATAGATATTCCACATACATCCACTTTCGCACCCTCAAGCACCCGGACAATCTCTCTCTCTCTTTCACCTCATCATTCGCTCCCCGTACATTCCAAGTTCCAATTACCATGTCCTTTATTATAATGAATTATTATTATAATTATTATCGGGAGCAGGCTGTAGTATGGTACCAGCCTGTGAGGGCAGTACTGTACTCTCAAGGAAGGTGGAAAAGCTGGTGATAGGGAGAGCTGGAGCTCCCCCTTGACATTTTTCAGTGTCACTAACATAGAGGGTAGGCCAGCATTCCCTGCCAAACATTTTTATAACTACCTGCTCTTCACTGCTATACATGCACTTTATGCATCATACCCCATACCCTACAATGACACAGGTTGGTGCCAGTAAGGGCATACGGCCGGAAAAGGACATCTAGGGGTTAGAACGCCCAGTCAGAATGACATCCATGCATGGCTTTGTCCCCGAGAAGCAATTGGATTTTTTTTTTTTTTTTTAACACCACCAAGGGATGTAGACAGGTCATCTACCCTTACATGTATTGGACTAGGTTAGCCTAGCCACAGGATCCTACACCGTGAAAGAAGTATGATGAGACTGTATTTTTTATCTATCTATCTATCGCCAGACGCCACAATCCCGCAAGGGGTGGCCATTTGACTTTGAGTTATTTATTTTACGGGGAGGGGCACTAAGCCTCCACCAACCCACTTGTTGACACGTAGGGAGCACGTATGGTTTGGTTATATGGTTACCACCCAGCGTTGTAAATGGTTTCCTGGCTTACAGGAAACCATTTGGCTTGTCACTCAATGTAAAGCCACATGTAAAGGAAAGAAAAGCAATAAGAAGTGACAGGAAAGATGGGAGAAATAGGAAGACAGGAGGGCAGGCACAGAAAAAGAATGATAAAGACTAAGGAAGGAGTAGGCAGCACTACATCAAGAGAGTGGATGATGGTCGCCACCACGTACCACAATGATAATGATAATAGATATGTAAACTATTGTATCCATCTAAGAAGAACAGTAGTAGTAGGTGTACAGTACAACCTTTCAGATCCAAAATGCCTAGGTCCAAAGGCTTTATGCAAAATGGAACATTTTGGAAAGTGGAATCATAATGGCAGCTATGAGAAATGACTTGTGAAACAAATAATGTAGTCAAGGCAATTGAGAACAATAAGTAAACTGAAGCACTTGCATTAGTAACTTATTATCTGCTCTTAAACATATCCGCAAAAGAACTCAGTCTTCAGTTATACCTTGAATGTGTGAGGACATGATATCAACACCCCTCTATATCATGAAAAAATATTTTGGAAATTGGATGTTCGGATTTGGCAGGTTGTACTGAACCAGCAGTAGTAACCGTAGGCTTATCTGAATGTGAATTTGGTGGACTGCTGGCGCCAAAACTGGCCTGGAGGAAAAAGAGGGTGGTGAGGGACATAATTTTATATTACCTTGTACTGTAGTTAAGCCACATGATTATATCAGTCCCACCACACGAAGGAGTCCCTCTTAGCACCATGTGTACAGTACGAAAGACTCCTTAGGCAGACTTGTGTTAAAGCGAACAAGTAATGATCAGAATACACTTGCAGAGTTACTAAACAGTGGACACCAAACATAGCCCAAAGTCCTACCCCTTCTTATTACAGCACCGATACAATACTCTTCAGTCCTGTTCTTCCTCCATTAATCCCTTTAATACAGTACTATATGTCTGTCTCAAGTTAGATATGATGGTCTGGTGGTAGAAATAGATAGTAAAAAGAGAATATAACTACATCTTTTGGATTACAGGGCACAAACTGCTCCAATGATTAGCCCTTATTCTTGCTAATTTAAGACTGTTATTCAGCTTTGGTAAGACTTTTCAAACTGGAAGGGTCACATTACAACCTTCAGGAACCTGTTCAATTGGAAAGTAAATAAAGGTTGATAGGAGAGCTTTTGGACTGAAGGGGTTAGGGACAGGCTTCATTAAGCCATTCTTGTTACCTTTAAACTATGTTAATCAGCATAGGAGAGACTTTTCAAACTTAGAGTCCCATATGACATTCTTTAACATGTGTAGGAGAGACACTGGATAAAGCCTGATTGGAGATATAGTATATTGAACTGGAAGGACTGCATACCTTACATCCTTCATTAACCATTGCTGCTACCTTTAAATAAGAATTATCATACTGAAGGTAATTACTAGCAGCCTTCATTAACATATTACTGTACTGTAATTAGGAGAGAGGTTTCATAAGTTGATTGGAAGTCAGGAGACATCAGGAATATACCATTACTGTTGAGGGGGATGAATTTGTGTGTAGGCTATGATATAGGAAGCATATCTCAGAATATGGATGTACAAGGTTAATCATATCTTGTATAGTACTTACACTTTCAGATTTGATAGCTTTTCCTTTTGTAATCTTTACTGAATGATGCAATCAGTTCATGATTACACATTATATAATCTCAGACTTCATCTGTGTCATTGTAGTTGGCTCACCTTGACAAATTTTAGTCCTTCTGCTGCTTAGTTCCTGTATCTAAGTGGCAGAATAAGACAGTATTATGGTTTTGCATCCTCCCCATAGATCTTCATTGTGATTTGCATGATAATCTAGTCTTTATCTCTAGAAACAGCTCAGCATTCAAGGTGGAGAGATGCCAGGTTTTTGTCAGTTTAGGGTGGACATGTAGTCTATATGGTTTGTCTTTATTGTTTTATGTATTCGTTATTATTATTATTATTCTTTTTTACTGTGGATCAAATTTAGCGATTCATCTCTTCCGTTTATAAATCGGTACAACAGATAGGCTTTCATTCTCAGAGTATGACCACTGAGTACTGTACTGTCTTCCTGTGCAGTGTATATTTTGTCATTTGTACTCTCATTATAAGTTTCATTAAAGAATTTGTATCATATGTTTAGTTTCTGTGTCACTCAGTGTGTTAAGTTTATGTAATATATGGTTAATCGTTTAAGTCCTGCCGTTAGATAGCAGCCTAAGTTCCAGTTTTTACTTTCTCCCTTTATATAAGTAGCAACTGCTCTATATTCTTTCCATAGCACTTGTTCATGATTAGCATTAAACTGCAGGCTTAGGTATTCCAAGTAGCTCAGGAAATTTCGAAATATCTCCTCCTAAAGGGACATTAATAGGTACATGACAATTTAGTTTAGTCTGTGCATGATAGTTCAATTTCCCATTTTTTGTAACGTAAAAAAATAAAATACAGTAGAAGTTTTAGCCGGTAACCTAATGGGGGCGCGGTAGCATGGTCAGTATGGTGCTGGCCTGCTGATCAGGAGGACCCGGGTTCAATTCCCGGTGGGATAGAGGTTTCTTTAAAATGTGGCTGAGGGAAGCCTGCGTAGCAGACTTTCCTTAAAACCACAAGGCCCCTTACACTTCAGTTCACACACACCAAGACATTTACACACACTACTACATACATACACACATCAAGACACACACACACACACGACACGTACATAGCCACAGCCACCACACAGTAGACGCACCACACACACAGAGGGTGGGACACACACACACCACAGGCAGACAGTAGACGCACCACACACACACATACACACAGAGGGTGGGACACAGACACACCACAGGCAGACAGAGAGGGACATATACAAAACACAGGGAGTGAGAGAGGAGGGGGTTTTATTAAAAAGTCCAATTTTGGTATACCTCCTGTGGCAAAATTGATATAGCCCCCCCTTTAATATTTTTGGGATATTTTCATTTAGTGCCCCCCAGGCCCCAGACCCACTCGGCTGAACCAAATTGTCTGGCGTCAGCTGGAACATGATATACCAGAGTTATGCCGGTCATGCGGGGGTTAATGGTGACAGTGTAGTAACTGTCAGGCTCCTATGACTCACTCAGCCGAACAAAATCGTCTGTCAGCTGGAATGGAATACTAGAGTTGTCCCAAGCACCAGAGGGTTAAGAATCTTAACCCCCTGAGTGATGCTCGGGACAACTCTAGTACCCCATTTCAGCTGACTCAGATGATTTTATTCGACTGAGTGAGTCATAGGAGCCTGACAGTGTCAATACCGTCACCATCAACCCCCTCACGACCGACATAACTCTAGCATCATGTTCCAGCTGACGCTAGACAATTTGGTTCAGCCGAGAGAGGATCCTAGAATCCTGAGAGACACTATAACATCACAAACAAAATACAAAGTGCCTTCCCTTCATCTTGAACGTACTATAATTCATTTACATTAAGTAAGCTCGTATTTTCGTATTTTTGCAGCTATTTCATGTATCTTAGTTTAAAAAAAAAAAATTCTACGAGCCGGTGAATAAAACCAACACTTGTAGACGAAGAATATAATTACCAAACAGTTTCGGTGGACACTGCCACCATCTTCAGTGGTCAAGATAGTGAGAGGGAGTGACATACTGACCATACAAGGGTTCCTTTTTATGCGTGTGTGTGTGGAAGGGTGGGGCAAAGGTGAGGTGGGGTGGGGTAGATTGTAAGCGGGGATTAACCCAAGGGGGATTTTGGGGGGGACATTACCGGACAGATCAGGTGTAATTCCTATCTGACCTTACCTGTGTCGTAGCAGGAAGGGACATGTCTCTTCCTGCTACGACACAGGTAAGGTCAGATAGGAATTACACCTGACCTGTCCGGTAATGTCCCCCCCAAAATCCCCCGTGGGTGAATCCCCGCGTACAATCTACCCCACCCCACCTCACCTTTACCCCACCCTTTCACACACACATGCATAAAAAGGAACCCTTCTATAGTCAGTATGTCACTCCCTCTCACTATCTTGACCACTGAAGATGGTGGCAGTGTCCACCGAAACCGTTTGGTAATTATATTCTTCGTCTACAAGTGTGGGTTTTATTCAGCGTCTTTGATTATCTCGCAAGAGTGATTCATCCAGCCAATACTACGAGCTCTGTATCTTTTCATAGCCCTTCTTCGTGACTAGCATCGTATTCTAGTTATCTATAGTTACAACTGAGCATTCAAGTTGGAGGGATCACAACTTTAAGCAATTACAGTAAACAAACAAACAAAAAGCAAGTGTCGTCATCTTGACCTCTCATCTTCGCAGGAATGCAGCGGTGGCGCCATCTTGTGCGTGGAATGCGTGAAGTGCAGGCTCTTGAGTGGAAGGAGCACGGAGCCACGGGAGACTTAATAATATTCGCTGGTCAGCCAGTCTAGAAGCCTGGGACATTTGCCTGAAATAATAATAATAATAATAATAGAAATAACAACAAAACCAGTCATATACATAATTCAATACCTTAGTCACTCGATCTGTCCATTCCGCCCCTTCAGTATGAGGACGCATTTCTGTAAGCTATTTTTTCTAACATGGGAGGTTCGATACGTTTGATTGAGCCTATCCATAAGACTCCTAAAGCTGAGTAAATGCCTCTGAAAGTTGCAAAATATAAAACGTCTATATGATATAAAAACCTTTGTTCACCTCCGGGACTCGATCTGTGGCGCCTAGAACAAGTGCTGACGTCATGTTTACACTTTGCTACCTTTAGACGATTTCCTGGAGCTTAAAGAAACCCTCTCGGGATGATGGGACAGACACAATAACCCCTTCAGACAGAGAATGACTTAGTTACTTTGTTCTAGGTAACCGGACGATTTTATTCAGCTTAGGAGATCCCCTCGTAGTGAAGGGGTTGATGGTGACTGTATCTAACCCCTTCAGTACGAAATTTCTCTCCAGAGTTGAAGAAAATCGTCTGGAGGAAGAAAGATGAAAATGGAAAAAAGTGTTAATGTGGACAATGAGTTAGATAAGACTGGTTTGGTTAAGGTAGGGTAGGGATGGGACGGTTGTGGCAGGGTGGGGTAGCGTTGGGTCGGTTATGGCCGGGTGGGGTAAGGTTGGGTTAGTTTTGGCAGGGCGGCGTAGGATTGGGCAGGTTTTGGCAGGGTGGGGTAGGACTGGGTCGGTTATGGCAGGGTGTGATAGGCATGGTTCGGTTTTGGCAGGGTGGGGTAGCGTTGGGTCGGTTTTGGCCGGGTGGGGTAGGATTGAGTTTTTTTTGGCAGAGTGGAGTAAGGTTGGGTCGGTTTTGGCAGGGTGGGGTAGGGTTGGATCGGCTTTGGCAGGGTGGGGTAGGGTTGGGTCGGTTTTGGCAGGATGGGGTAGGACTGGGTCGGTTTTGGCAGGGTGAGGTAGGATTGTGTCGGTTATGTTTTGGTTGGTTTTGGCAGCGTGGGTTAGGATTTGGTCGGTTTTGGCAGAGTGGGATTTGATTGGGTCGGTTTTGGCAGGGTGGGGTAGGATTGGGTCGGTTTTTGCAGGGTGAGGTAGGATTGGGTCGGTTTGGACAGGGTGTTAGGACTCCATATTATAATTACAAATCATAATAGTTCCGTCATATCCAACGCCTATTTCACTCAGTTATACTACAGTGTCTCATCAGATTTGGGGGGTTCTTCTCTACGATTTTTGTTCTTCCCCGCTTAGTTCAGTCCTTTAGTTCATTCATGACCCTTGGCTTTCCTTTTTATTTTTATTTTTTTTATGTGGTGGAGCGCAGGTGCACGAGGCTTGACCACCATTATTCCAGAATATTTAAGGGTAGGCCACCAAACGACGCCCTGGTAACGTCTACACGTCAAAACATCTGTCCACCTCTGGGACTTGAACTGCGGAGCGCTGGACGCTGAGCTCCCGGTCTGCGGATGTCACTTTTACACTTTGTTAGCTTCTGACGATATCCTACAGCTTCAGAAAACCCTCTTAGGATGACGGGACAGAATCATGTAACCCTTCAGACCAAGAACGATTTATTTACTTTGTCCTAGCTGACCGCACGATTTTATTCAGCTTAGGAGATCCCCTGACAGAGAAGGGGTTGATGCTGACTGTATCTAACCCCTCAAATTCAAAATTCCTCTCCAGAGCTGAAGAAAATCGTCTGGAGAAAGAATGAAGAAAACTGAAGAAGGAGTTAGAGTGAAAAATGAGTTAGATAAGATTGGTTTGGTTAGGGCAGGGTAGGGTTGGGTCGGTTATGCCAGGGTGGGGTAGGGTTGGGTCGGTTTTGGCAGGGTGAGGTAGGACTGGGATAGTTTTGGCAGGGTGGGGTAGGACTTGGATGGTTTTTGCAGGGTGGGGTAGGATTGGGTCGGTCTTGGCAGGATGGGGTAGAATTGGGTCGGATATGACAGGGTGGGGTAAGATCGGGTCGGTTTTGGCAGGGTGGGGTAGGATTGGGTCGGATATGACAGGGTAGGGTAAGATCGGGTCGGTTTTGGCAGGGTGGGGTAGGATTGGGTCGGTTTTGGCAGGGTAGGGTAGAGATGGGTCGGTTTTGGCAGGGTGGGGTAGGATTGGGTCAGAGTTGGCAGGGTGGGATAGGAATGGCTCAGTTTTGGCTGGGTGGGATAGGTATGGGTCGGTTTTGTCAGGGTGGGGAAGGGTTGGGTCGGTTTTGGCAGAGTATTGGTTAGGTTTCGGTTGGTTTTGGCAGGGTGGGGCAGGATTGGGTCGGTTTTGGCAGGGTGGGGTATGATTAGGTCAGTTTTGGCAGAGTGGAGTAGAATTGAGTTGGTTTTGGTAGGGTGGGGTAGGGTTTGCTCGGTTTTGGTAGAGTGGGGTAGGATTGGATCGGTTTTGGCAGGGTGGGGTAGGATTGGGTCGGTTTTGGAAGGGTGAGGTAGGATTGGGTCGGTTTGGCCAGGGTAGGGTAGGTGTGGGTCGGTTTTGGCAGGGTGGGCAAGGATTGGGTCGCATTTGGCAAGGTGGGGTAGAATTGGGTTGGTTTTGGCAGAGTAGGGTAGGGATTGGTCGGTTATGGCAGGGTAGGGTAGGATTGGGTCGGTTTTGGCCGGGTGAAGTAGGATGGGGTCGGTTTTGACAGGGTGGGGTAAGATTGGGTCGGTTTTTGGCTGGGTGGGAAAGGATTGGTCGGGTTTGGCAGGGTGGAGTAGGACTGGGTTGGTTTTGGCAGGGTGGGGTAGGATTGTGTTGGTCTTGACAGGGTGGGGTAAGGTTGGGTTGGTTTTGGCAGTATGGGGTAGGGATGGGTCGAGTTGCGTTTGGGAGGGTAGGATAGGTTATGGCAGGGTAAGATAGGGCTGGGTGGTGGTGGACTGGGTAGGGTAGGGCTGGGTACGGTAGTGTAGGGCTGGGTAGGGTAGGGTAGGCTGAATCAGGGCAGTGTAGGGTACAGAAGAGTGGTGGGTATAACTGCCGTTTAGTTCCGTCATATCCAACGCCTATTTCACTCAGTTATACTACACCGTCTCATCAAATTTGGGGCGATCTTCTCTACGATTTTTGTTCTTCTCCGCTTAGTTTAGTCCTTTAGTTCATTCATGACCCTTGGCTTTCCTTTTTTTTTTTTTAATGAGGTGGAGCGCAGGGGCACGAGGCTAGACCACCATTAGTCCAAAATATTAAAGGGTAGACCACCAAGCTACGTCCTGGTAACGTCTACATGTCAAAACATCTGTCCACCTCTGGGACTTGAACCGCGGAGCCCTGGACGCAGAGCTCTCGGTTTGCGGATGTCACTTTTACTCTTTGCTAGCTTCTGACGATAATCCTACAGCTTCAGAAAACCCTCTTAGGATGACGGGACAGAATCGTTTAACTTGTGCTGGAGTCTACTGTGTACTCTGTTCCATGTCTTTGGGAACTAGAGTATAGCATTGTATGCTTTCTTTGCATACTTTACTTTTTCTGTGATATTGTATTTTAGTCATCGTTTAACTTGTGCTGGAGTCTACTGTGTACTCTGTTCCATGTCTTTGGGAACTAGAGTATAGCATTGTATGCTTTCTTTGCATACTTTACTTTTTCTGTGATATTGTATTTTAGTCATTTGTAATACCATAAAGGGCAAAGTAAAGTTGATATACAGCTGATTCTTTTATTATCTTTAGTGTTTTACAAGAGTTTACAATTACAATACATTTACAAAGTATACAAGTAGCAATGGCAGCAGCTGTTAGGTTACTCTGGCAGAAGATTTTATATATCAAAGTATAAGTATCTCAAAGTATATCACAAAAGTATTGGACTAGAGCAAATGTTTCAAGTGTTATCAAAGTATATCAGTTAAATACGGGCAAGATATCTTTAGCAATTAATATTATGTAGTAGGTCCTATGTCTATCTCCAACTCGCTCCCTAGCTCCTACTCGCCCCTCTACCCTCTCTCGATCACGCTCACTCTAGAACGACAGAAAAAGAAAAAGCTCATAAAAAAGTAAAGGTGG
Source organism: Coenobita brevimanus (assembly GCF_032717465.1). Classification (NCBI taxonomy): domain Eukaryota; kingdom Metazoa; phylum Arthropoda; class Malacostraca; order Decapoda; family Coenobitidae; genus Coenobita; species Coenobita brevimanus. The sequence goes on from NC_137021.1 coordinate 46,464,359, forward strand.
GGAAGAGAAAGAAGCACTAAAGCAGACAGACACTAACAGACAGACACACCATCCCAGCACGTTCGGCTGCGCTGAGGACAGGCAGACAGGACAGACGGAGAGGAAGATGGAAGTGGAAGGAAGTCACCCCTCTCCCGCCTCCCCCCACCCCACCTCCCTCCCCAGACCCACCTACCCGCCACACCCAGCCTAGCATGCTGGGAACTAAACACACACACACACACACACACACACACACACACACACACACACACACAGAGCAAAAAAAAAAAAAAAAAAAAATCACGCACACACAATCACACCCTAAAGGAAAATACAAAGAAAAATACAACCTGTCACCTGTCCTGTCTGGCGCTCCGATCTCCCTGCAGGCTCTCCGGTCTCCCCTGGTCTCTCGGCCGTCTCGTCTCTCCCTCGCAGCCGTCTCTGCATCGCCTGGGGAAATACAGGAACATCAAAGGTGCCTAAGGAATGCAATGCCTACCAGAGTAAAGCTATACAGGTGCCACCACAGCTGCTGCTACTCTCCCTACCACATCACCTATCAGTACAAGCTACAACACACGCTGCACCAGTTCCTCTGCAGGGCTTGCCATGTTCTCGAGCTGCCATCTCGTCGTCTACAGCTGCCATTTCTTCCGTAGTTGCCACCCCTTTTTCTGAGGTTGCCATCTCGTCTTCTGAGTTTGCCATCTCGTCTTCAGGGGCTGCAGCTTCGCCTTCCCCCTCGCCTGCAGTTGCCATCTCGCTGGCCAGGGTTGACATCTCGTCCTCCGTCGTTTCCATCGATTTCTGTGGAGCAAATATCAATTAGGCCAAAGTACGCACTATATGCTACTGCTGAGCCTATGTCCCGTATTCTGGGTGGCATAGGAGGCTTCGGAGCGCATTTCCCTGAGAGATTTATTTTCCATAACACCAACATTATATTGCAAACTTACGTCAATGTCTTCTAACCCCAACTTGGCACCCAATTCCTTCCCATTCCACACATCCTTCCTTTAAGTTCTTCACAGCCATACTGTACCATCACCACACCCACACTACCACCACCACAACCACACTCCACCACAACCACACTCCATCGTAATACAACCACCAGCATAACACTATCACCACTACCACAACCACGTACTACCACCACCATCACAACCACACACCACCACCACCAACACCGCTGACATCATCACCATCACAACCACCACACAGCTATCAGTGCTCTCGTGCAAAATTTGTCTGCGTGAGAGAGAGAGAGAGAGAGAGAGAGAGAGAGAGAGAGAGAGATTTGTGCGTGTGCGCGTGCGCGTGTGCGTGTGTGTGTGTGTGCGTGTGCGTGTGTGTGTGTGTGTGTGTGTGTGTGTGTGTGTGTGTGTGTGTGTGTGTGTGTGTGTGTGTGTGTGTGTGTGTGTGTGTGTGTGTGTGTGTGTGTGTGTGTGTGTGTGTGTCTTTTAACAATAAACAAAATGCATGACTAAGTGTACGATGTGAGAAAAGCTCAGAAAAAAATATTTCACATTTCAAAAAGTTTAAAAATGATTCAAATATCTTTTACTTGGGGAGAAAGCTATTATTTCACACTCCTGTTCTCTCGTGTCGTTGTAAATATCATTTGCTTGCCTGGCCGTGTAAATATCCTCTGCCTGCTTGGTCGTGCGAAAATCCTCTTCTTTCTTCGTTTCAACGGAAAAATTCAACCTGAGAGAAGGAGAGCAGAGGTGTGAGGGTAGGGGAGGTTTGACTGGTAGCAGGGAGATGGGAGGGGGGGTAGAAGGAAGAGGTGGGGGGTAGAAGGAAGAGGTGAGGGGGTAGGGAAGAGGTGAGGGGGTAGGGAAGAGGTGGGGGGGTAGGGAAGAGGTGGGGGGTAGAGAACAGTGGAGGGGGGTTGAGGGAAGAGATGAGGGGGTAGAGGGAAGAGGTGAGGGGGTAGAGGGAAGAGGTGAGGGGGTAGAGGGAAGAGGTGAAGGAGTAGGGAAGAGGTGAGGGGTAGGGAAGAGGTGAGGGGGTAGAGGGAAGAGGTGAGGGGGTAGAGGGAAGAGGTGAGGGGGTAGGGGGAAGAGGTGAGGGGGTAGGGGGAAGAGGTGAGGGGGTAGAGGGAAGAGGTGAGGGGGTAGAGGGAAGAGGTGAGGGGGTAGAGGGAAGAGGTGAGGGGGTAGAGGGAAAAGGTGAGGGGGTAGAGGGAAGAGGTGAGGGGGTAGAGGGAAGAGGTGAGGGGGTAGAAGGAAAAGGTGAGGAGGTAGGGAAGAGGGGAGGGGGTAAGGAAGAGGGGAGGGGGTAAGGAAGAGGGGAGGGGGTAAGGAAGAGGGGAGGGGGTAAGGAAGAGGGGAGGGGGATAGAGGGAAGAGGGGAGGGGGTAAGGAAGATGGGAGGGGGGTAGAGAAAGAGGTGAGGGGGTAGAGGGAAAAGGTGAGGGGGTAGAGACGAGGGGAGGGGGTAAGGAAGAGGGGAGGGGGTAGGGGAGAGGGGAGAGGGGATGGGGAAGAGGGGAAGGGGTATAGGGAAGAGGTGAGGGGGTAGAGGGAAGAGGTGAGGGGGTAGGGACGAGATCAGGGGGTAGGGAAGGGGTGAGGAGGTTGGGAAGAGGTGAGGGGGTAGGGAAGGGGGGAGGGGGGTAGAAGGAAGATGTGAGGGGGCAGGAAAGGTGTGGGGGGGTAGGGAAGAGGTGAGGGGGTAGAGGGAAGAGGTGAAGGGGGTAGAGGGAAGAGGTGAGGGGGTAGAGGGACGAGGTGAGGGGGTAGAGGGAAGAGGTGAGGGGGTAGAGGGAAGAGGGGAAGGGGTATAGGGAAAAGATGAGGGGGTAGGGAAGAGGTGAGGGGGTAGGGAAGAGGTGAGGAGGTAAGGAAGAGGTGAGGATATAAGGAAGAGGTGAGGGGGTAGAGAAGAGGTGAGGGGGTAGAGGGAAAAGGTGAGGGGGTAGGGAAGAGGTGAGGGGGTAGGGAAGGGGGACTGGAGTAGCGGGCATAGAGAAGGTGGGAGTTTAGAGATGGTGTGTACAATTAGCCACTGCTACGACGCAAATCACAAAAATCTACCTCTGGAAATATATCAGTGTGGTTGTTTGTAAATGTTGGCAAACTTAACAATGGTATTTAACATATTTTCCATCGGTTGGTGAATTAGCAAGGAGTGTTTGGGACTTTTCATAAACCTCAGAGCACCTTTGAAATAAACAGATGTTAACCAGGATTATTGTATCTCCCTTGCCGGACGGGTGTGTGAATAATGAACTCATTTCTTAGTAGGGATTGTCACCGAAAAAATAGCTTCTTTAGACCCAAGAGCACCAGCATTGTCCACAGCTCGTGTCAAACTGGAATTGCTTTACCGTGTAAATATGTAGTTATAATACGTCCACAGCCACGTCATCCAATAAAGTTCACGAATTATATCTTTTAAGTAATTTCTTGGGAGGTTGGGTGTACTGCCAATCTTCACCCCCCTCCCCCCATAGTTCACACAACGCACGACGTCAGAACGCATGCCCTGATCAAGGAAGGGTGTAAATCACAATCTTTATGCAAATATGTGAACTGTACAGTCATGAGAGCCAACCTGGAAGCCATTATGGTCAAAGTCCCATACTGTCACCGACCATGACTGCCAAAATTTCAGTCAGTCATCGAGATGGTGAATAAATCGGATAATGTCGGGGCAAATGATCATGGTAGTGCTAACCCATTCAGCCAGGAAACGTCGTTCATTTTATTCTTGCAACAGCCTGATGATTTTATTCAGCTTAGGGTACACTTTTCAAACTGAAGGAGTCAGATACAGTACTAATAAAATCTTTAGTACGAGAGGCTGTTCGTAAGCTGAATAAAATGGCTTGATAACAATAAGAATAAAATAAGAATGATGTCACTCTGGTTCAGGGGAATAAACGAATCTTTACCTAACCAAGGATTACGTAAACACATTTCGCACAGAAATAACAATGATTAGATGGACGTGTAGCTCTTACTTAAATGCTAGGCCTGGGTTTGGGGGGAAGGCTAGGTTTACTATTGACGAATTAAGAGGAGGAATGGGACAAAAGTGTATTGTTGTGATGAGGAGGGATAGACTTGAGGTGGTTAGGACATGTGAAGAGGATGGAGGATGACAACTGGGTGAGGAGAGAGAGGTGTGAACGTCGGAGGAAGGGCTACGAGAGGCAGACCGGAAAAGGCCTGCGACGAGGTCATAGTGTGTGACTTCAGGGATAAGGGAGTGAATAGGGAGGCTGCAAAAGATTGTGCAGTGTGGAGAGCCGCCATTATGTGACCAAGGCCGACGACGCATGCAAGCATGTTAGATCCTTTAAATACGATACGAACGATTCGATGCAAGTAAGGTTCAGGGATCACCATTTTAAATAATTAATCTCCTGCCACTTTTGCCTTCCATCTGTACATTATCCCCGGCCATCCTATTGCGTTGACGAACAGGGGAATTTGGAGGAGGAACACGAACAACAGCAGTCTACCCTCCTCCTCCCTGCCTGACTTGCCTCATGCCCCTACCCCCCGCTCTCTCTCTCTCTCTCTCTCTCTCTCTCTCTCTCTCTCTCTCTCTCTCTTATCTATCTCCACACTCCGACACGTCAGATAAATATGACCCAACAATTGTTTAGTGGCTGTGTGTGTGTGTGTGTGTGTGTGTGTGTGTGTGTGTGTGTGTGTGTGTGTGTGTATCAGTATGTACGTGAACCTGTATGTGTGTGCATCATTGTGTGCATCATTGTGTGCGTGTATCTGTGCTCGTATCTGAGTGTCCGTGTATCAGTGCCTGTGTGTATCAGTGCCTGTGTGTATCAGTGTGTGCGTATATTAGTGTGCGTGCGTGCTCTGATCAGTGCTGGTATCAGTGTTTGCGTGAATGAACACGTGCGTGCATTAGTGTGTGCCTGCTCCGTGTGCGCGTGTTTAGTGCGTACATGCCGCAGCGTGTGCGTGCATCGATGTGTGCGTGCATCAGTGTGTGCGTGCATCAATGTGTGCGTGCATCGGTGTGTGCGTGCATCAGTGTGTGCGTGCATCGGTGTGTGCGTGCATCAGTGTGAACGTGCTGTGTACGTAGTCAAATTGTGCGTGTTCAGTGTGTAGGTGTTCAGTGTGTAGGTGTTCAGTGTGTAGGTGTTCAGTGTGTAGATGTTCAGTGTCTGCGTGTTTATTGTGTGCGCGTTTATTGTGTGCGCGTTTATTGTGTGCGCGTTTATTGTGTGCGTGTTCAGTGTGTACGTGTTTTTTTTTTGTGTTTCTGTATGTGTGTGTGTGTGTGTGTGTGTGTGTGTGTGTGTGTGTGTGTGTGTGTGTGTGTGTGTGTGTGTGTGTGTGTGTGTGTGTGTGTGTGTGTGTGTGTGTGTGTGTGTGTGTGTGTGTGTGTGTGTGTGTGTGTGTGCGTGTGTGTGTGTGCGTGTGTGTGTGTGCGTGTGTGTGTGTGCGCGTGTGTGTGTGTGCGTGTGTGTGTGTGCGTGTGTGTGTGTGTGTGTGTGTGTGTGTGTGTGTGTGTGTGTGTGTGTGTGTGTGTGTGTGTGTGTGTGTGTGTGCGTGTGTGCGTGTGCGTGTGCGTGTGTGCGTGTGCGTGTGTGTGTGTGTGTGTGTGTGTGCGTGTGTGTGTGTGCGTGTGTGTGTGTGTGTGTGTGTGTGTGTGTGTGTGTGTGTGTGTGTGCGTGTGTGTGTGTGCGTGTGTGTGTGTGTGCGTGTGTGTGTGTGCGTGTGTGTGTGTGCGTGTGTGTGTGTGTGCGTGTGTGTGTGTGCGTGTGTGTGTGTGTGTGTGCGTGTGTGTGTGTGCGTGTGTGTGTGCGTGTGTGTGTGCGTGTGTGTGTGCGTGTGTGTGTGTGCGTGTGTGTGTGTGCGTGTGTGTGTGCGTGTGTGTGTGCGTGTGTGTGTGTGTGTGTGTGTGTGTGTGTGTGTGTGTGTGTGTGTGTGTGTGTGTGTGTGTGTGTGTGTGTGTGTGTATGTGTGTGTGAGTGCGCGCTTGCGTGCGTGCGTGTGCATTAAAATATCCGAGCATCACTGAGTATATGCATCAGTGTTTGTGTGTGTGTGTGTGTGTGTGTGTGTGTGTGTGTGTGTGTGTGTGTGTGTGCGTGAACATGTGTGTGTGTGCATCATTGTGTGCGTGTATCTATGCTCGTATCTGAGTTTGTGTGTATCAGTGCCTGTGTGTATCAGTGCCTGTGTGTATCAGTGTGTGCGTATATTAGCGTGCGTGCGTGCTCTGATCAGTGCTGGTATCAATATTTGCGTGAATGAATACGTGCGTGCATTAGTGTGTGCCTGCTTCGTGTGCGCGTGTTTAGTGCGTACATGCCGCAGCGTGTGCGTGCATTGGTGTGTACGTGCATCAGTGTGTACGTGCTAAGTGTGTATGAAGTCAAATTGTGTGTGTTCAGTGTGTACTTAGTCAAATTGTACGTGTTCAGTGTGTACGTGTTCAGTGTGTGCGTGCATCAGTGTGTACGTGTTAAGTGTGTATGTAGTCAAATTGTGTGTGTTCAGTGTGTACTTAGTCAAATTGTACGTGTTCAGTGTGTACATGTTCAGTGTGTACGTGTTCAGTGTGTGTGTGTGTGTGTGTGTGTGTGTGTGTGTGTGTGTGTGTGTGTGTGTGTGTGTGTGTGTGTGTATCAGTACGAGGGTGAACCTGTGTGTGTGTGCATCACTGTGTGCGTGTATCTGTGCTCGTATCTGAGTTTGTGTGTATCAGTGCCTGTGTGTATCAGTGCCTGTATGTACCAGTGTGTGCGTATATTAGCGTGCGTGCGTGCTTTGATCAGTGCTGGTATCAGTATTTGCGTGAATGAATACGTGCGTGCATTAGTGTGAGCCTGCTCCGTGTGCGCGTTTAGGGCGTACATGCCGCAGCGTGTGCGTGCATCGGTGTTTGCGTGCATCAGTGTGTACGTGCTAAGTGTGTACGTAGTCAAATTGTGCGTGTTCAGTGTGTACGTGTTCAGTGTGTACGTGTTCAGTGTGTACGTGTTCAGTGTGTACGTGTTCAGTGTGTGCGTGTTCAGTGTGTGCGTGTTTATTGTGTGCTTGTTTATTGTGTGCATATTCAGTGTGTGTGCGTGTGTGCGCGTGTGTGTGTTTATTGTGTGCGTGTTCAGTGCGCGCGTATTCAGTGTGTGCGTATTCAATGCGTGCGTGTTCGTGTGCGTTCTCAGTGTGTGCGTACTTGGGTGCGTGCTGTGTGCGTATTTACTCTCAGCGTATACCAGTGTGTAACTCAAACTGTCTACATGTTTGTAAGAGGGAAGGTATGCAAAAATTTGATGATGATGGTGATGATGATGATGATGATGATGACTGAGGTGTTTGGCAGTAGATAGTAGCAGTAGATAGATGATGATGATGATGATGATGATGATGATGACTGAGGTGTTTGGCAGTAGATAGTAGCAGTAGATAGATGATGATGATGATGATGATGATGATGATGATGATCATTTTTTCTAGTTCTTTTTAATCCAGAAACTATTATGTTATCAAGGAGGATTCTGTACTCTACTCCTTTCACCTTAACTTGGCCCAAATTTTCGTCCATTTCCAGCTTTTCACGTGTCTCAGTTGCGTCTTTGAAACAGCACTTTTTCGTGACTAGCATAATATTCTATTGTTACAACTCAGGATTCGAGATAAAGAGATTGCAATTTAGGCCAAGTTAGAGTAAAATGAGGATAGTGAAGGGGATGGGATGCAGGGATGGAATAGAGAGGTATACGAGAGACACGGTGTACGTTGGGGGAAGGGCAGCGAAATGGCAGGGTACAGGATGACATGGAGGCGATTTGTTTGTGGTCACCCCTTACGTGTTTAAGGCGTCTGGCAATAGATAAATTGACAATTAGGGCTATAGCTCTAAGTGACGATACACAACTATTAAAATTACATCCATTTCCCTTAGTTTCTACAATTTCTTTGGCCTACAACGCTTCCTGGCTGACCGTAAGATATCCCCGTGTCCTAATTTAGTCACCTTAATGGCAAAAACAGCAAAACCCAACACTTGCAGCAAGAGGAGAAGCCTACACACCATCACTACCCCCTAACCAGCAAAACGACGTCTATTGCCCTCATCTGTTGAATCTGTCTGACCTACGACACTTCCTGGTTGGCAGCAAGATACCTCTGTGTCTTATCTGAATCATCTTAATGGCAAAAACAGCGAAATTTAACCCTAAAACAGTAAAATTTAACACTTACATCAGGAGACGGAGCCGACGCAGCCTCACCCTCTTATCGTCGGAGTACCACTGACTGACCAATGGAATGCCATGCTTGTTCAGCCCAGAAACTCGTGTGAAACTTTACCCAACTACTTTTTCAACCACTAGAGGGCACGGAGGCCCTCTCACCTTCAGGGTAATTCTAGTATTTTATTCTAGTTAATACAAGAGACAGTTATGCACCTGTGAGCTATTTATAAGTGTCTGAGAGCGTTAATGCTGTAAATATTAACCCTCCAATGATCGTGACAACCCTAGTACTTTTATTTATTAGACTCCAGACGATTACCTCTGGTGGGCTCCCTGATATACTGATAAAGAAAATTATCCTGTACTACCTCTAGAAATTCATCTGACTCTGCATCTCCTGTCTGATTTCTCCAATCTATCCTTGGCAGATTAAGGTCCCCTACAATTATTACTAAGGTGGACTGTGATGCTTTCCTAATTTCCTCCCAGAGGTATTTACTATCAGCTCTACTTAATTTACGAGATCTGAATATTGGTCCTAAGACCAATTTCTCCCTATTGTTACTAATTTCAATCCAGACACTTTCTGTGTCCCTATTTACTTTAATGTCTGCTTTATTGTAACAGTTTAATGAATCCTTTACATAAATAGCTACCCCTCCCCCCTTTCTTCCCTGACGGTTTGACACAAAAATATTATAGCCTTTTATCTGATATTCTGCTAAAACTTCTCGAGTGTCTGTATTCATCCAAGTTTCACTAATAACGGCAATGTCTATTTTCTCTGTACAAATTAAAGCCCTCAGTTCATCCATTTTATTATGTAAACTCCGGCTGTTTGTGTAGTACACTTTCAGATTATTACGAATAGTTATGCCTCTACCTTGGCATTTACTGTTATTTATTTTATTACTAACTGGGAAACTCTTTACTTTACTAAAATAACAATTTTTTGTACTATCGCTTATCGCCCTTCTATCATCACGTGTTCTATCATCTATCATCGCCTGCTCAATTTGAGGTGCCTGAGTGGATGTATCCACACTATTGGTTGAACTTTTGTTCTTAATTTTGCAGGTATTGATGCATCTATCCAAACATGGTAATAATGATTTCTGAGTGTAGTTGCTGCATCTTCCTGTACACCTACTTCTCAATCTCGAAAAAATACCTCCAACTCCCTGTCTATCATTCCAGCTAAAACAGTAACTCCCTGCCTGCTAAGATGAGTCCCATCCCAACTATACAAGGCACTCCGTCCATAAAACCGGTCCCAGCTGTCTATGAAAGGTATTGCATTATCTTTGCAATACCTTTCAAGGCGGCAATTAAATCCTATTGCCCTGCTCAACCATTCCCTTCCAACCCGGCACCTTGGTAAAACACCAAGCACTACAGGGGTTCCTCCCCTCTCCCTAACCTTTTCTAACATCACCTTGTACCTTTTCCACAGTACCTCACTCTTACGGCTACTAATATCATTGCCTCCTACACTGAGGCACACAGTGGGTTTGTCACCACTATCCTTTACGATATTTGAAATTTTTTCTACCACATTAGCCACCCTGGCCCCTGGAAGACACACATGTTTAGCGAGTGGAGTATACATAGCCCTGTTCAGATATCTCACCTGGGAGTCTCCAACAACAGCATATATTTTTCTTACCTTTCTTGTTCTGTTTATACTTACCTGTACTGGAAGTTCTCTCACCGTCCTTCTCTTCTACTTCCCTCTCTGCCTTCCCTCACATTCGTCCCGTAGTGCGTCGAATGCATTAGTGGTCTTAACTTCCGTTTGCTTTTTAAGAGTGAACTTCGTTGCACCCTTGTTAACTAGTGTCCAACCTTCAGCCTTTTTCTCTTTCTCCTCCAACATCTCCTCCAACAATTCCCTCATCTGTGACTTCTCCTGCCTGAGAATTTGCACCTCCCGCTTCAGTTCGAGAAGTTCCTCCTTTAATTCAAGGTAGTTCTTTTCAATACCTGCAGTGGGGACACAGCTCTCTGCCGAGGAAGCCATTACGCACAAATTCACACAAGGTAGCACAGCACTATCACGGGTCACTACGGGTCACCACAACACACACTCTCATGGATCACTGGCAAAGCACTATCGCTGATCACTACAACACACTAACACAGCCACTATCACAGATCACTAAAGCACACTAGCACAACACTACCACAGGTCTCTAGCACTTCTGAGCAGACTGACCTCACGAGAGCGACTCATGACCTCACGAGAGCTAAAGGAGAATATTAAGGGAAGAATAAAATATGGAGGAAGAGGAATGGAGGAAAAAAAAAATGAGGGTAAAGAGAAAGAGAAGAGAGTGGAGGGGGTAGGAAAAACTGGAGGAGGGGAACAGATGAGGAAGGCAGGGAGAGAGAGGAGGGAAGAGGAGGGAAAGGAGGGAGAAGGAAAAGGAAGAAGGGAAGGGGAGAGGAAGGAAGGGAAAGGGGGGCAGGGGGAAGGAAGGGAGGAAAGGGAGGGGAGGAGAAGGAAGGGGAGGGGAAGAAAAGGAAAGAGGGGAGGGGAGAGGAAGGAAGAGATGAAGTGGAGGGGAGGGGAGGGAAGGGAAGAGTACAAAGGAGTACAAAGGAAAGCAAACAGCAACAGACCTAATGGTCCTTTCGAGGCTGCTTGTTACAGAGAAGACTACCACTATGATATCTAATTCTACAAGTTGAAGGTAAGGATACAAAAGCAAGAAGGCTCTCCCTCACCCACCAAACCCTCCAGTCGAATCTGGCAGGAAAAAAGTGAGAAGGACCTCCATGCAGCATGGAAAAGCTGACATGGAATTTTCATAGGAAAGACTGAGGGAAGGAAGGGAAACAGGGGAGGGGAAGGAAGGGCAAGTGGTAAAGGAAAAGGAAGGAAATAGGAGAATGAGGGAGGAGGTTGCAACGAGGGGAGGGAGCGAATGGGGAGAGTGAGGGATGGAGAGGAGTGGGGACGAAGAGGAAGAGGGTGGAGGGGGTAAGGGGCTGGAGAGAGATTAAGTAAAACGGAGATAGGAAGAAAATGGAGAAGGTAAGAGGAGGAGGAGGAAGAGGAAAAGAAACAGGGAAGATTATAAAATGAGGTAAGGAGAGGAGAGGAGAGGAGGGGGAAGGGCTAAGGGAAGGGAAGAGGCAGGAGTAGGGAAAATATAAGTTTGATTAAGAGGAAGGAAAGGGAAGACATTTTACTGTATATGATTTTTAATGTAGTTCTCTCTCTCTCTCTCTCTCTCTCTCTCTCTCTCTCTCTCTCTCTCTCTCTCTCTCTCTCTCTCTCTCTCTCTCTCTCTCTCTCTCTCTCTCTCTCTCTCTCTCTCTCTCTCTCTCTCTCTCTCGTGTGTGGGAGGGCTGGAGTGATGACTGGAGTGGTAAAATGCTACTTTCATTTCCTCTCATCAAAGGACAGTTTGAGATGGAGTTTGTGTCCATTCCCATTCCTCCAGGCTCGCTTCTAATATATACTACACTCATTTTACTCTAACTTGGCCCTGATATTCGTTCTCTGGCAGTATTATTCACGTAGCCCAGTGGCAGAAAAAGACAATACTATGGCTCTGCATCCTTTCCATACCACTTCTTCGCTACTAGCATCATACTCCAGTGTTACTCTGTTCTTACAACTCTGAAATCGTAATGGAGACATGGTAATTATAGGCCAAGATCGTGTAAAATGAGTAGAGAACTATTTTGTCTTTCACCTACTGTCGCCTCTCTCTCTCTCTCTCTCTCTCTACCACTCAGCTTTTTAATATATTTTACATAATTTTCTTCTCATTCCTCCAGGCTCGCTTCTTACTTTAACAATTTTGCCTTACAGCTATTGTTCCCCTCCTCTCTCTCTCTCTCTCTCTCTCTCTCTCATCAAAATTGCCCCTGACATTGACTGACAGCTGTTTAACGTGTGTGTGTGTGTGTGTGTGTGTGTGTGTGTGTGTGTGTGTGTGTGTGTGTGTGTGTGTGTGTACATTAATATATTCTAATATGGATGTAAATATATAGTCAGTGTGGAGGGTCATTGTCAGCAACATTATCTAATTATTTTACACGTAACACACCTTATCAATTTCAGTACTGATAACGCCTGTCAGTTTTATCAGCTAAGCCTTTCCTTTACACAACACTGTCTCTAAGTAATTCTGTTCAGCGAAGGAGACACTTTGAAAGAGACCAGATGGATTGTTTTATTGTCTCTCTCGCCTCACTATGGCTCTCCTCTGTTCAGTATAATTATTGACAACAGCAACAACAAAATATTTATTAAGGAAATTATATTGTTTGTGACTTTGGGGTGAGGAAATTTATTGTTTGATTTGACTTTAAATAATTAGGAGAGAGAGAGAGAGAGAGAGAGGGGTGTCACGAATCAGTTCGCGACATTTTCCTTTTGTGAGAAGCCACGAACTATTAGTGGAAAAACTCACTGTGTATCGCTCAGCTAACCGTTTCTCCCTCCATTTCGGAGTATACTTTTCAAAACATTCGTCACCGTTTTCAAAGGTGACCGATTAGTGCACGTCACTAAGTGCTGTACTGAGCGATACTATTGTTTTTTATTGTTCGCCCCTGCTCATTCGACCGTTAAAAAAATGCGGCCGAGTGCTCCGCTTTGTTCCCACGACTTGGGCAGTCTTGTGTTTGCTGTGACGGAGAAAGGTTCTGTGCTCAGAAGTGGAGAGGTCAGCTAGCACCCCAAGCTCCACTAGTTCAGTAATCCCAGTACTCCCACCTTAGTGGTGATACATAGCATTCATCGACTGGTATTTCTTTTGTGTATTTCCTAGTTTTAAGAGTTTAGTTAAGGTGTTTTTCCTAGGCGTAAGTATTTAGCTTTTGTGAGAGTGAGTGAGTGCGTCTCATTGATTTGAAATGTAACGTTAAATTTATTTCTGTAATCAATAAATTTAACAGTTCTATTTCTTGAGCTTCAATGTAAAGTAAAATCTTGTTTCATTTAATCCAAATTAAGCTTATTTTCCATATAGCTCCTAGCTTGCATAATCGTTTGCTTTCATAACTGGTACTTAGACCAGTCTTGTTGTATTAACTTAAAATCCGTTGTGCCAGGAGTTAATGCATCAGCAAGAACCTGATGTTATTATTATTAGTATTAGTTATTTATTGTCAGGGGTGATGTAACTTTCTCCAGAGGCTAACAGTACAGTAATTCAGCAATTGTGAGTAATTAGTCTCTGCCGTGTACTGTTGAGAAAGTTTATAAATTCTCGTTCTTGAGAATCTTAGCAAGTCAGCGTAAAGTAATCGTTGCTTGATGTAGCAAGACAATCATTGTCTCTGCTCTTCAATATTATTGAATATTATTATCAAATTAAATAATATTCAACCATTTATTTCAAAATTACTGTGTTATTATAAAATCCCCGTGACAATTGGCGACCTCATTCCAGGATATTAACTCCTAGCTCTAAAGCTATTCACGAGATAGTGCTCACTCATTCATATTTAGGTATTTACCATTAAAGTTTATAGGCACAAGCTTACTGGTATTTACCCTTAATTTAGCAAGTGTATTTTGCTTTATTAATCAATAGAGTACTTAACTCGTTTATTCTTGGTAACGCCAGACGATTTTATTCGCTCCTGGGAAGTCGCCGTACCCATTGTGTTTATTATTGACAATAGTCTTCCCAGTCATTTACATTTTTGATTTATTCTTTGCCAGTTAACTGGATAAGACTGGTCACCACTAGCTTGTGTCTGTACTCTTTATTTGTGTTTATTGGCATTCGTTTGCGAAGCAGCAATCAGTACTGAGTCGCTAGTTATTTAGATTGAGTTAGCGACATGGCTACCACCATATTTTTACAGGAAGCCAAAGATATGGGCCTTACGGACCCAACTGAAATCAAAGAATACATACTCTCACGGTTCAATTACGAGCAAGAACGTGAGAAAGATGCTCGTGAAGAGCGTAGAATTCAGCGCGAACACGAGCGAGAACAGCGTGAACACGAGCAAAAACAGCGTGAATACGAGCGAGAACAGCGTGAACACGAGCAAAAACAGCGCGAACTCGACTTGGAACACGAGCGAGAACAGCGTGAACACGAGCAAAAACAGCGCGAACTCGACTTAGAACACGTGCGGGAACAACGTGAATATGAACGCGCCGAACGTGAAGCACGCGAGAAACATGAACTTGAAGTGCTGAAGCTCAAGCGAGATTCCTTGGCTTCAGACACATCTGGTGCAGTTGGTTCAAGCTCCACGAGCGCTCTCCCTGCACATGTTATGGCGACCCCACACATCAAGCTTCCCCCATACAAAGATGGCGAGCGAATCGAGCCATACATAGCTCGATTTGAAGACATGGCTCAGCTTTACCAGCTCGATGATGCAGCTAAGCGGCTTCAGTTTCTTAGCCTGTTTGAGGGCCCTGCCCTCGATATTCTCCACAGAATTCGTGGAGACAATCTCACATATGAGATGATGAAAGCTGCACTCATCAAGGCGTATGGTCTCACAGTAGACGACGCCAAAGTTCAGTTCATGCGAGCTCGTCTCCAAGATAAGGAGACAGCTGTTCAGTTCCTTGATCGTCTCACAGCTTACTTAAATGAGTGGATGGAGAAAGATGAAACTCCTTCCACGCGTGAGGGGATAATTGACCTTATGCTGCGTACACAGCTAGAGAGGTCGTGGCCTGCTGAGCTCATAGCACAGCTTAAGATCTGCCAGGTGAAAGATGCCAGCCAAATGGTAGAGAAGGCTGACGCATTCTTTACTGCATACGGGTATCAAGCTCGTAAGCAAAACACCTGGAGCAGAAAAGATACTGCCAAGTCTGGGAAGCCGTCTCAGACTGAATCCCAGCAACAAGGCCATTCTCAGAGTAATGGCCAAGGTCCAAAACCGCAGTGGAAGGACCAGGGGCAAAACACTCGGAAACCTGAGTGGAAGAGGTACAACAAGTACCCTAACCAGCAGCAGTATCAGCCACGCAACCGAACGTCGGGACAAACTTTTTCACCACCAGCTCAAAAGAGGCAGGAAGCGAATGCAGCCTTCATTCCTCAGCAGCAGCCTGGTGGTCACGTCCCTACCAGTGTGGGTACTTCCCCACAGTTCACTAGTCCCACAGTGACAGTGAACCCCCTCCACAGATGGCCAATGTTCCATCTTCCCAATATAACCCTCAAGGCACAATGTTTGCCACATCAATTCAGCAGCCTCATGAGTGGCTAGCTGCTTCCTCCACAGGCCCTCCCACAGGTGACAGTACCTTCCTTGTTCAGCCAGGGTTTGTGGGAGGCATTCCTGTGAAGGTCATGAGAGACAATGGTTCCTCAGGTTGCTCTGTTAAGCAGAGTTTAGTTCGGCCTGAGCAGTATACAGGTCGACAGATCCATGCAAGCCTTATTGATGGATCAGTGAGATTGTTCCCTGAGGCATGTATCCAGGTGGCATCTCCATTTTATACTGGTATGACACTTGCAGTTGTCATGCCAGAACCTTTATTTGAACTCATCATTGGAAATATTAATGGAGTCAAGGATAGGTGCTCCGATGACGCTACTCAGACTTCGGCTGCTGCGGTAACACGAGCCATGACAGAGGCTCCAGACTGTGTCACCCCAGTGATCTTTGAATCGCCGCAAGATCTGATGTGTAGTCAACTTGTTGTGCAAGAACAACATTCTGACCCGACACTTGCTACCGTGCAGAACAAACAAAAGGGTCGAGTGATAAAGTATTCACGGGGAGGTCGAGCCAAGTTCCTTCGTAAACAAGGACGGCTCTACCGTGAGTCACGAACACCTGAGGGCGAGGTTCGATTGCAGTTTGTCGTTCCCGCCAAGTACCGCCTAGCAGTGTTACAATGGGGTCATTGTTCAGCCTCAGGAGGTCACATGGGCAAAAGGAAGACCCAGGGCCGTATCCGAGCTGACTTTTTCTGGCCAGGGATGGGACGAGACATAGATAGTTTTGTCCGTTCCTGCAGTGTGTGTCAAAGTAACACCACTAATCAGGGACATGTCCTTCCTGTGCCATTTGAAACCACACCTGTAATCTCTGATTCAGTTGAGAGACAGGGTAGTGGTAATGTGGGTGTAGACCTGATGTCTCACCTACTAACTGCTTACTAACTAGCAACTGTTGTATGTTGGGTTCCATAATAGGCATCCTAAGCGATTTGAGTAATCCAAGGACTAGCCTGGTTCCCAGTTAAAAGTGTAGACCAGACGTCTCACTCGTTGGCCCTACAGGACACAGTATATCCAGGGCTTGTACATACATGTATACCATAAGTTAAGGGGGAAGTTTGAGAACCTTGCAGAGACAGTTCGAGGCAGTGTATGAATTACCTTGTGGAATGTCTCGAGCTGTGGGCCTGTCTGAGGATTCCCGGAGAATGCACATTACCCACATGAGTGTTCACACCCACGGTGGGTCTTAAAACGTGACCTGCCCGAGATTGCGTAGCGATTTTCAGCTTCCTGTATTACTCGTAAGTGTAGAGTTAGGTTAACCAGTAAACCGCCTGTTCTAAGCAATTTGTGAATTCAAGAACTGGCACGTTTCCTGGTTAATAATGTTAGGTTAACTAGTAAACTGCCCGTTCTAAGAGATTTGAGTAATTCAAGAATTGGCACATTTCTTAGTTAATAAGCATTAACCAGTAAGCTATAAGGGTTCTAAGCAATTTGTGAATTCAAGAATTACGTTTCCTGGTTAATAATGACATAAGTACCGATTGCTAGGCAGAGAGAGAGAGAGAGAGACAGAAATAACAGTTTTGATGCTCCACCTTAATTCCTTTCGCAGGTGTAGCTGGTGGGTGCAGCATTGCCGGGCAGATCAGCTGGCCGTTCCTGTTGCATGCTGCCGCCCCTTCTCTTCTGCCTCGTCATCATTATTTTACTATAAATTTGTATTACTGTGTCATTTTACACGTAGGTACAGTTACACTACAACTGTCACACCTACACCGTGTATTACATACACTACACTATATAACAATTAGTTGTTAATGTAAATGTAGCGAACTTTCGCTCAGTTTGACCTGAGTACAGGATTTTCACAGTCGTCACGGAGTTTTTCCCTCAAGCTTGTTTCTATTAATGTAAATACGAGGTTTTTTCGCTCACTGGCGACTGCGACTTTCTCCTGTAGCAGGATAGCACACACACCACAGTGTGAATCTTGTGCGAATGACTTGGGATGTGTACATATATATATATATATCCACAAATTTTTTCCCATAAGGAAAAAATTTAACTTTCTAAGGGCGTAATGTCACGAATCAGTTCGCGACATTTTCCTTTTGTGAGAAGCCACGAACTATTAGTGGAAAACTCACTGTGTATCGCTCAGCTAACCGTTTCTCCCTCCATTTCGGAGTATACTTTTCAAAACATTCGTCACCGTTTTCAAAGGTGACCGATTAGTGCACGTCACTAAGTGCTGTACTGAGTGATACTATTGTTTTTTATTGTTCGCCCTGCTCATTCGACCGTTAAAAAATGCGGCCGAGTGCTCCGCTTTGTTCCCACGACTTGGGCAGTCTTGTGTTTGCTGTGACGGAGAAAGGTTCTGTGCTCAGAAGTGGAGAGGTCAGCTAGCACCCCAAGCTCCACTAGTTCAGTAATCCCAGTACTCCCACCTTAGTGGTGATACATAGCATTCATCGACTGGTATTTCTTTTGTGTATTTCCTAGTTTTAAGAGCTTAGTTAAGGTGTTTTTTTCCTAGGCGTAAGTATTTAGCTTTTGTGTGAGTGAGTGAGTGCGCTCTCAATGACTAGAATAGAAATGTAACGTTAACTTTATATTTGAAATCAATAAATTTAACAGTTCTATTTCTTGAGCTTCAATGTAAAGTAATATCTTTTTTCAATTAATCCAAATTATGCTTATTTGCCATATATCTCGTAGCTTGCATAATCGTTTGCTTTCATAACTGGTACTTAGACCAGTCTTGTTGTATTAACTTAAAATCCGTTGTGCCAGGAGTTAATGCATCAGCAAGAACCTGATGTTATTATTATTAGTATTAGTTATTTATTGTCAGGGGTGATGTAACTTTCTCCAGAGGGCTAACAGTACAGTAATTCAGCAATTGTGAGTAATTAGTCTCTGCTGTGTACTGTTGAGAAAGTTTATAAATTCTCGTTCTTGAGAATCTTAGCAAGTCAGCGTAAAGTAATCGTTGCTTGATGTAGCAAGACAATCATTGTCTCTGCTCTTCAATATTATTGAATATTATTATCAAATTAAATAATATTCAACCATTTATTTCAAAATTACTGTGTTATTATAAAATCCCCGTGACAAGGGGGACACATACACACACACACACACACACACACACACACACACACACACCGAGTGCACGGCTCACAACATAAAACTCAGCCAAATAACCCTCCCTTTACCTAAAATATCGGGACATCCATCAGAGGAGAGACAAGTTTGGCTCATTGCTTATTCCCCTAAAGATTTATTTATTTTTAATGCTGAGCCTTGGAATAGTAATGGAAGAAAAAAATGGTAGATTTATTCCTCTCTCTCTCTCTCTCTCTTTCTCTCTCTCTCTAATTAGCGCTGTCTTTCTCCTCCAGGTGTCATGGCTGAAACGGAGGGACGACATGTTTGGGTCTTCTCACCTGGGATACGCACCTGTACGCAAATAGGGAGGGGCAGGTGAGGGGAGAGGCAGGTGGGGGGAGAGGCAGGTGAGGGAAGAGGCAGGTGCGGGGAGAGGCAGGTGAGGGGAGGGGCAGGTGAGGGGAGAGGCAGGAGAGGGGGGAGGCAGGAGAGGGGAGGGGCAGGTGAGAGGAGGGGCAGGTGAGGGGAGGGGCAGGTGAGGAGAGAGGCAGGTGCGGGGAGAGGCAGGTGCGGGGAGAGGAAGGTGAGGGAAAGGGTAGGTGAGGGGAGAGGCAGGTGAGGGAAAGGGCAGGTGAGGGGAGAGGCAGGTGTCAGGGAGTAAGGGCCCAAACCCCATACAATCTGGTGCTTTCCTTTATTTACACAACGTCACGCTTAAAGATAGTGATGGGAGGTGCCTGATTCTTCTAAGGCCTATTTAGTGATGGTCATATGGTTACAAGGCTAAGACAAGGATAGCATGACACTGACCTCTCTTGAGTCTGCAGAGAATTTCCCTAAGAGACGAGGGTGTTAGATATCGAAACACATAATATATTAGTGCGTTATTCCCAGTGTTCCTGTGTGTGTGTGTGTGTGTGTGTGTGTGTGTGTGTGTATGAGAGAGAGAGAGAGAGAGAGAGAGAGAGAGAGAGAGAGAGAGAGAGAGACCTGATACCCATACGTAAGGGCCGCAGGGAAAAATTAACAAAATCAAATCCTTTCCTCTGAATATGTATTTAAAATAAAACAAAGAAACTCCATTAAACCAACAACGAAAAATTCCCAGTCAGTGCCAAGAAACAGAGGCACCAATTTCTATAGACCAAAAAGACGTCATACAAACTCTGCAAAAATAGTATGAGAAATGAAGAGACTTATATTTGTTCTGTTGACATATCATTTTTAAAAGCAGTTCTTGACATTTTGAAAATTTGATGTCTATGATAATTAGAGTAGTGAGAAGAGGAGAGAGGGAGAGAGAGAGAAGGAGGGGAAGGAGGGAGGACAGGGAGGAGGAAGAGAAGGAATGGTGAAAGGAAGGGAGAAAGGAGAGATGGAAAAGAAGGAATGAGGTGAGGGAAAAGGGACAGGGTGGGAGAAGAAGGGAGTGGAGGGAGGAAGGGGGAGGTCAGGGAGGGGAAGAAAGAGAGAGTAGGAGGGAGGGTGAAAGGGAAGGAGGGAGGAAGGAAGGAAGGAAAAGGGATGAGATGAAGGAAAGGGAGAGAGGAGAAGGCAGGGGAGAGGAGGGAGGAAGGGAAAGGGAGTGAAGGAGGGGAAGGAGGAACGAGTATGTGGGAGGGAGGGAGAATGAAATGAAGGAGAAGGGTGAGGAAAGTTGGGAGGGAAGAGGGGAAGGGGAAGGGGGAAATGGAGGGGAAGGAGTAAAGAAAGTGGGAGTGAGAGAGGAGGGGAGGGAAAGTTTGGAAAAGAGACTGGGGAGGAAGGAGGAGGGAGTGGGGGAGGATGTTATAGGTAGACGGGGTGAGAGAGAGAGAGAGAGAGAGACAGACAGACAGACAGACAGACAGACAGAGAGAGAGACAGACAGACAGACAGACAGAGCACAGCTTGCATAACATAAACAGGCTACCTATTTAGTACTGTTACTAATATTTAGAGCAGAAATTCCCCAACTGTTCTGTCCCTCCCCCCCACCGACCAAATACAATAACATCCGTGGCCCAGTTAGTACTTTTATCACAGGAAATAATCAGCTTTGCTCATATCAGCACGTTCAGCATAACATTTTAACAATCATGGCAGTTATTATTGAGATGCTTTACTTGGACGTCAAAGACTCTACCATAATTGTGTGTGTGTGTGTGTGTGTGTGTGTGTGTGTGTGTGTGTAGTCCAACCGAAACTGCAAAAAGGATTTCGATGAAATTTTGCAGGATGGTCGCAATTGGGTCACAGATGGTCTCATTCAATTTCATGTGCATTGAAATTTTCTAAAAGCGTGTGTTGATCCTTAATTGTTCCCGTTGGCTTTACATTAAGTGGAAAGCGTCGGGGAATTTCCGTGGATTTTCTTGCACCAGCGTCGATGCAGCAGAAATCGCTGGTTTCGGGCAAAGCGAAGCGTGGTCCAGAAGTGACTCTCATTTGAGCCAGTGCTGAGCGGCCCGGTATGGCCAGGAAGTGCCTGTAACTTACCTGTAAAGTAAACTGAAAATTCTGATTTACTGCAAAAATACAAGCTGGGTGATCACTGGTGGGGAAATAGTAAGGCAACAGAAGAGACCATCTTACACAGGGATATGATGACAGATTTGCAGTTTGAAGAGTAACTCCTTCACTCTTGTACAGAGAGAGAGAGAGAGAGAGAGAGAGAGAGAGAGAGGGACGGGTTAAGGAGGGAGAGGAGGAAATTGGGCACTGGGTGAGTGAGGGTGTGAGAGAGAAGGAGGGGAGGGGGAGGGGGAACGAGGATAACGCTGAGGGAGAGTGGGTGGGGGGAAGGGAGGGGGAGAGATGAGGGAAGGCGGAGGGAGAGAGGTTAGGGAGAGAGGGATGGTGATAGTAGAATGAGGGAGAGAGGGGAGGGGAGGGGGAGAGAGAGATGGACAAAAGGGGTGAGAGAGGGGGTTGGTGGGGAGGGGAGGGGGAGAGAGAGATGGACAAAAGGGGTGAGGGAGGGGGTTGGTGGTGTGGGGGAAGTGTGGCAGTAAAGAAAGACTGATGACGTGATGACAAGGCAACACCACCTGTGACCCCCCCCCCCGTCCCTCTGTGTGGAGAGAGAGAGAGAGAGAGAGAGAGAGAGTGTGTGTCTTTATTAACAGTATAAGGCAAACCGTTCACCTCATTTTAACCTAGGTCGGTGGATGGGTTAAGGGTCAGCCAAGAGGTTGACTCCCTTTATGTTTAGTGGAAAAGAAGGCAAAAGGTGATGGCTACAAGGTAAGGTCACTGAAACAATTTCGATCCGATTTCATCCAAACTTTGTGGAAGGGTTAAGGGTAAAGCAATCCCTTGATATACAGGCTGGTGCATATATAACGCTACACTTCCACTGCCGGCCGATTTCTTGTGTGTTGTGGGGACGGCTCAGTGTTATCAGTATCCACCCTGCATCATTTATTCATCTCCCACTGCCACACCCACGCCCACACCAGCCGACTGGAGCCGTCCCTTAAACACGTGAGCTTATATTGTGTTGGTACTTACGGGCCTCCTTATATTGTCATTCCGTTAACCTAGTCTTCATTTAACTCTTCATAATGAGACTGTTTTTATTTCTTATTTATTTATTTATTTTGGCTTTGGACATATTATTCAAGCTGGAAGGGTTACATGTCCACTTCAGTTATCCCTTCAGCACGATAGTCTCTCTCTCTCTCTCTCTCTCTCTCTCTCTCTCTCTCTCTCTCAGTCCTGGCTTATGTAGCCTCATTTAGAGAAATGTGGTCGTGACCTCAGTTATATCCCTGTTGGACCAGCGACTGGCCCTCTTTAGTGAGAGAGAGAGAGAGAGAGAGAGAGAGAGAGAGAGAGAGGGAATGTGGACGAGAATATTAATGTGGGATATGACTTCCTGTGTGGTGTTTATGTTTGTCAGTACATGGCTTGTGTGTGTGTGTGTGTGTGTGTGTGTGTCAGTGAACTATCTGTCTGTCTATCTATATATATCTGTGTGTTTGTGCGAATAAACTGTCTATCTGTCTATTTGTGTGTGTGTGTGTGAGTGTGTGTGTGTGTGTGTGTGTGTGTGTGTGTGTGTGTGTGTAAGGTAGCCTGGAATTATACAAACATCTGTGTAATTGTGAATTGGGCTTAAAGGAACATTTTCTCTTTTTCTCTGTCTGATGGGTAATGATTTGAGGTAAAGCAATAACTTGTATGCCAGTCTGATCCCTATATCCATCACACCAACCCTGCCGTGAGAGAGAGAGAGAGAGAGAGTATAAAAATAAACATATACATATGCAGAAACATGGAGGTTAGTAAATAGATATACAGATGGACAGACAGGGAGATGGTCAGCCTCATATAAATTTTCACCCCCCCCCTCCCTTCCTCCCAAAATACCTGCTTTTCCCTGCCAGCCTCCCTGTTGCATAAACAAAATACCTGCTTTTCCCTGCCAGCCTCCTTGTTGCATAAACAAAATACCTGCTTTTCCCTGCCAGCCTCCTTGTTGCATAAACAAAATACCTGCTTTTCCCTGCCAGCCTCCTTGTTGCATAAACAAAATACAGGAAACATGAAATATTTACAAGAACACTCACCACTTTGCCTCTTAATATTTGGCTGGTTTTGTCCTTCCTCTTGACAACTACAAAACCCCTAATTTTTAACGGTCATTTATGGGACGCCTGTGGTTATGAGGTAAGGTTAGCCTGCATCCCATACTACAGAGTGCAGTCAGCAGCCACATGGGAAGGACAAAATACATTCCAACATTGTCAAGTACCTAAAAATAGTTGTAAAATTTTGGGGTCCTGCCTCCCACTTCTCGATTTCAAGTTTAATTATACTACAGAATACAGTCAGCAGCCATAAAGGGAGGCCAGACACACTCCATCATTGCCACGTGCTTAAAAAGAAAAGGGGGAGGGGGGTTGTATGGCACTTCTCGTCTACTTTTATTTTGCGGAAGAAACGTCATAGATGAAACTTGACTTCGAACTGTGCAACGAATTGAATCACGTTGTTATTTCTTAATACTCATGTGTTATGGATTGGTAAACGTTATACGATTTATATAACACAGAAGAGGACATGAGGTGTGATAAGCAAAATAAGTCTCTTAGGAATAAGTGTTAGGGAGCTTCCTTAACCGATCAGAGTGCGGGCTCTAGACGCCACCTCCCTCATTTCTTCACAATGCTCTGGATGGTTATCGATATTGTAACAGACTTCAGATGCTTTTATGCCTGTTCAGTGGTTCACAATTACACCAACGATACAGTTTTGCGACGTATACTTCGCAGACCTAACGGTAAGGTCACTTGGGGCAAAACTACCCAACAAATGCAAACAGAAAAAAAAAAAAATCACATCCCGGAACACACACACACAACTCCCCTCACGCCTCCCTGGTGGGTAACTGAGAGGACTGGCTTTTCTTTTTTCTTTTTTCTTTTTTCCACGTATACGGTCATTAAAATAAACACTGATCAAAGTTACCACGTTCCCAATTTCTCACATTCAATTTCCTCGGGCCCATATTCTCGTCGGTTAAGGAAGCCTCCTAACACCTTTTCCTAATCGATTTATTTTGCTTATTACACTTTACTATCCTAATCTAAGTAACATAAATCCTTATTGTATCATCATACTCTGCATAAGTAACGTACAAAAGAATATTAACCCCCTTATCCAAAAATAAATCGCAAAGGAAGAGGTACTAGGGAGTCTCTTTACTCGACGAGATACGACCCAGGTCATTCAGGAGGGTAAGTCCGATTTAAGACAGTTGAATTTTCGTACAGGTAAACGCGGTCAGTCTGGGTAGACAGAGTTGTGTTCCCGCCGGTTAAGGAGGCTTCCTATCGCCTCCTCCTTAGTGATTTATTTTTTGATATGGATGGTTAATGTCCTTTTGTATGTTACTTGTGCAGGGTATGGCGATGGTGGAAAGATTGATCCAACACGGAAGAAGCCAGTAATGTGTAATAAAATAAATCGCTTAGGAAAAGGTGTTAGGTTTCCGAAACCGACAATAATACAGGCCAAAGACAAGCAGCCACGCATACACACAGCAGACCTGCAGATAGATAAATCAATCCATACATACAGTAACAAAGACAAAGGCAGATAGATAAATATACAGATATCCAAGGTAACACATACATACAGACAAGTAGATGGAAAGTGGAAGACAAAACACAGAGAGAAGGACATTAGGGAGGAAGGAAGAGGAGTAATAAAGTGTAATTACAAGAGAAAATATGTAAACAGGTTCAAGATTAGGGAAGGAGGGGAGAGAGGAGGAGGAGGAGGAGGAGGAGGAGGAGGAAGAAGAAGAAGAGGATAGAAAAGATGAGATTATGGAGATGGAGAGGATGGTGATAATGATGATGATGAGCAGAAGATGAAGAGAAGGATAGTGATGAGGGTGATGGTTATAAAGAGAAAGAAGAGGAGGAGGTGGGGGAGAAGAAAGAGATTGAGGAAGAGGAAGAAGGGGGAGGAAGAGGAGGAGTACAAAGGAGTACAAAGGAAAGCAAACAGCAACAGACCTTATGGTCCTTTCGAGGCTGTTTGGTACAGAGTAGACTATGACTACAAGATCTAACTCTACATGCTGAAGGATAAGGATAGTAAAGCAAGAAGGCTCCCCCCGCCTTCAAACCCTCCAGCCAAAACTGGCAAGAAAAAGTGAGAAAAACCACCATGTAGCATGGAAAAACTGACATGGAAATTTCATAGGAAAGACTGAAAAGGAAAACTACATTCTATAATACATTATCTATAAGCTACCAGTATGAATAACCTGAAAGAGAAAATAGTAAAGTACAATGAGTAATCGAATAAATAACTAACGCATGACGCTGTACGGGTACGTTGAGTTGACGGGGCGTCTGCGGACACAGTGTGGAAATTGCACAGTACACAGTGTGGATATTCAGGGGTGGTGTGGCAGCCTTGCCTGGCGCTATTAAAGGTAGGCAGCAGTCAATCAGGCCCCAGCTCCATTCTTCCCACTGAGACTATAGTAGCCGCAGCGAGAAATGAACGCTGTGGTGGGGCAGGCGGGATGACCGGGGATTCCCCCACTGTAGCCATATCCACATGTCACCGACCATCGGCCACCGCTGCAGCCCCGCTCCATGATCCTTACCCTGTGTCTCTGGCTTTCTCTTTCTCTCTCGGTTTCTATATAAACTGGTGTATTTCCGAAACTAATTATGAAATTATTATGACTTTTGTTCCACACCACCACTGAGGTAAAAATCAAGGAGAGTTTTCTGTATAAAGGTTTCCCCCCCCTTCTAAATGTGGCATATGAGCGGGGGAGTGCGGCCTTGCCGATACCTCCGCCTGACCTATAATTATACACTTGCCAGAACTGACCTGCCCTCAGACAAGTACAGTCTCGCTATGGATCGTTCTCCTGTTTCAAGCTTGCCATATGGCCACCTTCACAGCCAAGCTAAGGCTGTTATATACAACGTAAGCAGGTTCTTCTTAGAAGAAAAGGAAAATGGAGCACCTTTAATGCCACTCTCAAAAGCAGTTACACGCACAGCTATGGCCACCAAGACAAGCGAATCAACAGTCAGAAGAATTTGTTCTTCATCTCAAGCTGCACCACAGAAACCCACGTTCACCTCACCAAAGAAGAAGATTCGTGCTGAACCTGTTACGGGTTTTGATGACTTTGACAAGTGTGTATTGAGAAGAACTGTCTTGGGGTTTTATGAGAGGAAAGAAATTCCAACTGTGTACAAAATAAAAGAGCTCAGTGAAAAAATCGGCTACTGTGGTAGCGAAACTTCCCTTCGCAAGGTCCTGCTCAAAACAGGATTCAGATTTGCAAAGGTTGATGGCCGAAGATTCCTTATGGAAAGAACTGATGTCGCTGCAGCTCGGTCAAGATTTTAAAGAGAAATGCGGCAGCTTAAACAGTCCGGCCACACCTTTGTTTACCTTGATGAAACTTGGGTGAACCAAAACTACACAGTTGGAAAGTGCTGGACTGATACTTCATCTCAAGGAGCAACAGGAGTTAAGCCGCCCACAGGAAAAGGAGCACGACTGATTATTCTCCATGCTGGAACAGCAGACGGTTTCATCAATAATGGTGAGCTGGTGTTTCAAGCAAAAAATGATGGTGATTACCACCATCAGATGAATGCTACAGTTTTTGAAGAATGGTTCCGTATGCAGCTGCTACCCAACATTCCACCAAACTCAGTCATTGTGATGGATAATGCATCGTACCATAGCAGACAAGTGGAGAAATTGCCTACATCTTCATGGAGAAAAGCCGACATCAAGAACTGGCTGATGTAAAAGGGAGTTGCAGTCAGTGATGCTTTGTCAAAAGCTGAGTTATATGAGCTGACAAAGACTTACCGTATGGACACGAAAAGATATGTGACACATACAATTGCTATAGAAGCAGGCCATCGCGTCGTGAGATTACCACCGTACCACTGCCAATATAATCCCATAGAGCTGATCTGGGCTCAAGTGAAGTGCTACATAGCGAAAAGGAACAGCTTTTTTAAAATGGGTTGACCTCAAACTCCTCTGGTTACAGAAGCCATAAGTGCCGTCTACTCCAGAAACTGGAAACAAGCAGCTGCAGTCAGACATGCCGAAGAACTTCCAGGAACACGACACGGAAAGCAAGACAGAGCAAATTGAAATGGGGTATGTGGATTCATTCATCATACACATTTCTCCAGAAAGCTCCGATGAATTCTCCGATGAATTTTCGGACTAAATATCGAGAGAGAGGATTATGCCTCATGGGGACACTTCTATAAAAAAAAAACGCGCCCTAGACTTTTACTCTCAATGGTGGTGTGGAGCAAAAAGCTGCAAAGTAATTTCTGAAATACACTACTTTTCAGAGAGAGAGAGAGAGAGAAAAAAAAAAACGGAAGTGTGTGTGTGTGTGTGTGTGTGTGTACCTCTATCCATCTATCTATCTACCTACCTTCCTACTTCCCTACCTACCAACTTACCTACCTACCTTCCTACCTACCTACCTACCTACTTTTCAGAGAGAGAGAAAAAAATTCGGAAGTACACTATTTTTCAGAGAGAGAGAGAGAGAGTGCGAGAGAGTGAGTAAGGGGCGAGAGATGGAGAGCGGG
>NC_137021.1:46492027-46587027 GCF_032717465.1 Coenobita brevimanus
CTTTTATCAGGCCTTCTTTCTTGGCCTCTTTTGTGTTCTTGTTTCATTTTTCTATTGTCCTTCTCATTTTTCTCCGTATTCTAGAGCTTTGCACACACACACACACACACACACACACACACACACACACACACACACACACACACACACACACACACACACACACACACACACACACACACACACAGATAGATATAAAAATTGATTCATAGAGTTGATAGCCAGATATACATATAGTGGTTGTGGCCTCAGGTTAGTGTGAAACACGAACCCAGTAGACTTCTGAGCTGAATGAGTCCTTGTTCAACAATGCTGTCATCGTCCTTTTGGGGTCAGGGAAGGAGTTGACAGATGTTTACATAACCAGGCAGAAGATTTCACTCGGTTATGTTGATGCCAATACGTGAAGGCGTCTTTACCAACACCATACACTTATTTCTTTATTGGTTGAATTATATGCTCATTTATACTGATTTATTTATTTATTTACACAGTTAAAGCCTTCTTTTATTTTTTTCTCAAATAGAATTGTATGTTACATATGCTGTGTCTTTCTGGCTGTCTGTTTGCACCTGTCAGTCTATCTATATATGTATCTGTCCACCCTTCCCCCTCCCCCTCTCTCATGGATTAGAGAGAGGATAATACACTATCTTTCTGGGCATTTTATCCTTAACTCCCCTGTTTCACATTCTCACTCATCACCTTCCCCTCTCTCTCCTTAAAACTTTTCTCTCTAAACCATACTCCTGCCTTCATTCTTCCTCTCTCCTCTCCTTTCCTTCCTTCCTTCCTTCTGTCATCCTCTCTCCTTTCTCCATTCTCTATCTCTCTCTCTCTCTCTCTCCTTCCTTCTTTCCTCTCTCATCCTCTCCCCTTTCTCCATTCTTCTTCTTTCTTCATTCTTTCCTCTCACAGTCCTCTCTCCTTTTTCCATTCTTCCTCTCTTCTCTCTTTCCATCCCATTCTTTCCTCTCTCATCACTCTCTCCCTTTCTTCCATTCTTCCCCTCCCCCTCTCTGTCCTTCATTCATTCTTCTCTCATCCTCTCTCCTTTCTCCATTCTTCCCCTCCCTTCTCTCTCCTTCATTCTTTCCTCTCTCATCCTCTCTCCTTTCTTCATTCTTCCCTCCCCCTCTCTCTCCTTCATTCATTCTTCTCTCATCCTCTCTCCTTTCTCTATTCTGCCTCTCTCCTTCATTCTTTCCTCTCTCCTCCTGTCGTGTAGCATCTCTTTCTTTCCTTTCTAATATCTTCGTTTCCTCTCCCCGCTGCTATTCATTTCTCTTCATTTTTCTCTCTTTCCTCCTTTCTTTTCTCTCCTCTTCTGTTCTCTTCTCTTCATTCCTTTTCTTTCTCCTCTCACTCTGCCTTTCCCCTCTCTCCTCTCCCTCTCTTTCCTTCTCTCCCCTTCTTTCCAAGTCTCTTCTCTCCCTCTCCTCCACATCACGTTCTTTCATTCAATTTCCGTCGTCTTTCGGTATTCACTGCAGAACTTATCCCCTTCCTCCTCACGCTTCTCTCTCTCTCTCTCTCTCTCTCTCTCTCTCTCTCTCTCTCTCTCTCTCTCTCCTTTAAAGTTCCTTTCAATTTTCTCCCCTTTCCTCAGGTCATGAAATGCATTGGGAAAAATATTTAAATGTTACATGTGTGTGTGTGTGTGTGAGAGAGAGAGAGAGAGAGAGAGAGAGAGAGAGGAAAGACCATCTTCATGTGCTCGTTAGTTGCGTAGGTACCTGACCTAAGCGACTCAGTTAAGACATTAAGGCAAGAATGACCAGTGCACATCGTCCCTGAGTGGAAGTATAACCATCAGCAAACCCTTGGACTTAACCCTGTATGGCTGACATCCAGCAAGAGCGCCATAACCCACTAGACCAAGGGGCATCCATAATTTTGCTATGACTACCACCCAAGTGTAGTAAATGGTTACATGAGTAACAGGAAACAAGTATTATTTACTCACTTTAGATATTAACCGAAAGTAGCACTACATCGAGTGAGTGGATGAGCTGACCCTAACCCTCCTACCAGTATATAAGAGAGTAATAACAATTAGAAACAACAGGGATATAAAGAGAGAATTGCGATGCCTGAACGAGAAAGCAAGAATGGTGAAAGAGAAGGAAGAGTGGAAGTAGGAGGAAGGAGAGAAAGAGAGAACTAATAATGAGGGGATTAAAACATTAGCGAATAACAGACAGGGGTTATAAAGAGAAGGGAAGGGAGATAAGGAAGGAACAAGGAAACAGAGGAGGGGAAGTAAATGAGGGAAAGGAAGGAGGGAAGAAGAAGGATGGAAGGAAGGAAGAAAGTATAAAGGCAATGATGAAGTGATGGGAAAAAGAACAGGATGAAAGAAGACAAGAGGAGAGAAGAGGAGGAGAGAAGTAAGGGAAAAAGGAGAAAGAAGGGTAATGAGGAAGGGAAAAAATTTAAAAGGAGTATTTTAGAATGAAAATGACAAGAAGAAGAAGAAGAAACTTGGAAGACAGCCAGAGAGGATAAGAGTATAAACTAAAGTAACACAGAAACAAGAGGAAGCAAACCAGAAATCCATCAAGCGAAACCAAAACAAACAAGGCTAAGCATCAACACACAGGCCACACAATGCCACACCCAACAAGGGTACTGTACCATAACATTTCGCTTACCTGATTGTTTGTTTTCACTCAAGCTCCAGTAAAGTAATTGTAAGTTTAGCCAGGGAGGAGAATGTGGTAGAATTGTTAGTGCTTGTGTAGTTGTTATTGGTACCTCCGTCACTACCACACCCTCTCTTCCTTGCTAGAGTAGAATCGCCTGGCTGTGCCAACACTTAAATAGGCCCAACACTTAGTGTGTTTATCAGCAGTAGTTGTAACACACACTTCACTACTGCACCGCCTTCCTAAAGTGTGTTTTAGGAGCAGTGAGTTGTAACACACACTTCACTATTGCACCGCCTTCCTAAAGTGTGTTTAGGAGCAGTAGTTGTAACACACACTTCACTACTGCACCAGCCAACTTCCTAAAGTGTGTTTATCAGCAGTAGTTGTAACACACACTTCACTACTGCACCGCCTTCCTAAAGTGTGTTTAGCATCAGCAGTGAGTTGTAACACACACCACTTCACTACTGCACCGCCTTCCTAAAGTGTGTTTAGGGAGCGGTAGTTGTAACACTACACTTCACTGTATTGCACCGCCTTCCTAAAGTGTGTTTAGGAGCAGTAGTTGTAACACACACTTCACTACTGCACCGCCTTCCTAAAGTGTGTTTATCAGCAGTATGTTGTAACACACACTTCACTACTGCACCGCCTTCCTAAAGTGTGTTTATCAGCAGTAGTTGTAACACACACTTCACTACTGCACCGCCTTCCTAAAGTGTGTTTATCAGCAGTAAGTTTGCTAACACACACTTCACTCACTGCACCGCCTTCCTAAAGTGTGTTTAGCAGCAGTAGTTATGTAACACACACTTCACTACTGCCACCGCCTTCCCTAAAAGTGTGTTTAGGAGCAGTAGTTGTAACACACACTTCACTACTGCATCGCCTTCCTAAAGTGTGTTTAGGAGCAAGTAGTTGTAACACACACTTCACTACTGCATCGCCTTCCAAAAGTGTGTTTAGGAGCAGTAGTTGTAACACACACTTCACTACTGCATCGCCTTCCTAAAGTGTGTTTAGGAGCAGTAGTTATGTAACACACACTTCACTACTGCACCGCCTTCCTACAAGTGTGTTTTAGGAGCAGTGAGTTCGCACTAACACACTTCACTACTGCACCGCCTTCCTAAAGTGTGTTTAGGAGCAGTAGTTGTAACACACACTTCACTACTGCACCGCCTTCCTAAAAGTCAGTGATATCACATGAATAACATTAATATTATTTAAAAATGTGTCTTTTGGACCTTCACTGATAGTCAGCTTAAAATTCTCCACGTTCTTGCCCTACTGTCAACCCCTCCACCAAGTGTGGCCTGTCATCAAAACTGTTTTAAGTTGACCTTGCTATGTGACCTTCACCCCTGCGAGCCTTCATCCCTGACCTGTCACCTTGATCTTTTAAATGACTGTGGTTCTTAAATTCAATCCCATCATCCTTTCTATCTTTATCCCTTCCACCAAGGTTGGTCTAAATAGAAAATAAAAACTGTCTAAATTGATCTTGCATTTTTGACCTTCCAATCCTTGGGGAAAGAAAACAAAGGGGAGTTTAAAGGAAGGAGAAACCTGTTGAAAGTATTATTCACACACACACACACACACACACACACACACACACACACACAATATCTGTCCCCATTACTGTGATTTAGTAGCGTAATTATGGCTATTATGTCATCTTTTCTGCAGTCGGCAAGTAATAAATACTTGAACTAAATTCTACGCTTTCACCTTATGCCATAATTCACTTACTCGAGCCCCCCCCTCCACCCCCTCCCTTGCCTCAAAAAACCTGTGCTGGGAATGAGGATATTTTCGGCACAAAGTCGTCTTTCGTATTAACCATAATATATCACCGAATTTCTAACAATGCCATGAAAAGGCTATGAATATTGTTTTTGACTCTACCTATGGAATTGTTTTTAAACATATTTTCAAACCCGCTAAACTCATATTTCCCATCGTCTTATTAAACCTTCAAACAATGCCATTATCCCCATTGTTATAATTGCTGCTGCTACGAACTTCTGCTGTATGTTCTGTGTCTCTCCCGGTGGCATAATTAATTTTGATATTTTTTCGTTGACAAGTTCCGGAATCCATGTAAGTTCCTTTCTGATATACACACACACAGCTGGCAGTGTATTCTTGGTAGCCCAGTGTATAATTTGCTGCCACTACCAACTTGGCTGTGGTGTTGTGGTGTCTGTCCATGGTATAATTATTTACACACACACGGCTGGCGGTGTATTCACTTGGTGGCAATTATAATTGCTGCCACTACCAACTGACTTGTGTGTTGTGTGTCTATGCTGCATAATTATTTACACAGCTGGCAGTGTATTCTTGGTAGCAGTATAATTACTTGCCTACCAACTTATTTTATTGTGTTTGTGTCTGTCCATAAGCCTAATTATTTACCACGGCAGTGTATTCTTGGTAGCGGTATAATTGCTGCCACTACCAACTTGGCTGTGTGTTGACTGGTGTCTGTCCATGGCCTAATTATTTACACACACACACACCTGGCGAGGTGTATTCTTGGTAGCGGTATAATTTGCTGCTACCAACTTGGCTGTGTATTTGTGTGTCTTAATCCATGACATAATTATTCCACACACAGCTGGCAGTTTATTCTTGGTGGCGGTACTGCCACTACCAACTTGGCTGTGTGTTGTGTGTCTGTCCATGGCATAATTATTTACACACACAGCTGGCAAGTGTATTCTTGGTAGCAGGTATAATTGCTGCCACTACCCCAACTTGGCTGTGTGTTGTGTGTCTGTCCATGGCATAATTAAGTGTGTTTTGTTATCAGGTGTTGCAGGGTTTATAAAATCGTGTCAGTCAACTCTGGGGCAGGGAGGCTGGCAAGTTGGCTCTCTCATTTACCCAACTTGTGCTCCTGTGACAAGTGTTGAAGAGAGAGAGAGAGAGAGAGAGAGAGAGAGAGGAGATGAAAGTCGTAAAGTGAGTGAATGTGAAAGTGAGCCCAGTGACCGGGTGAGTGTTGATGCATAATTAGAGAACAGAGTAGAGAGGGGATGACGAGGGTGGAGGATCAGAGTGAGAAGAAAAAGTGTATGAGAAAGCACTTGTATGAGAGTGAGAGAGTGTGTGATGCCATTAGTGAAATTAGAATCTTATGCCAGACAACAATTAAGAGAGAGTGTAAGTTCTCTCTCTCTCTCTCTCTCTCTCTCTCTCTCTCTCTCTCTGTATATATATATATATATATATATATATATATATATATATATATATAATATATGAATGGATATATAGATAGACATAAACATGGAAAGACATACAGATAAAGAAAGCAGATGAAAGCAGGCAGTAGAGAATAGATACAGAAAGGTGGACAGATAGACAAACAGAAAGAAGACAAAGACAGGGAAAAATAGGAGCTAAACAGAGTGATTGACTGATTGATTGACCGATATATAGATATTTAGGTTTGACACAGCGAGGTAAATAGACAGAGTAGATGCACTGATAGTCATATTATCAAGCAAAAAGTATGCATTAATTTTACGATGAGATTTATCAAAGCGTTCCCAAATGTTTCTCCTCTCTCCTTCCTTGTATTTTATGTTTAATTATTATTCAATATTTTCTTGTGTGTTGGTATAATTCTGTCACGTAAATTTAAGTGAAGCACACACACACACACACACACACACACACACACACACACAGCAGCAGAAGAGAGAGAGAGAGAGAGAGAGAGAGAGAGAGAGAGAGCAGTATTATCGTAAATACAGCTTTTAAATGCTCAGAGAACCAGACAGACACAAAATTCTTACGCCCTTCCCCGTCTAATCTCTCGCTCAAAAAAAAAAAAGAAAAAAAAAAAAGAAAAAGGAAAACGCGAGGGTTAGAAGACTACATACGGAATGTGCTTGAAATATTGTGCTGAGTGTGATTAGTCTTGCTTAAAATGTACATCTTTCTCTTTTAGTTGGCATAACCTGATCCTAACATAACTAATCTCTCTTTAACCTAAGCCTAACCTAACGTAAACCAACCCAACATGACCAAACCTGATACAACATCATTTTAATAAAACTAACCCAACGCAGTCTAACATATCCAAACCATAACTAACTTATTACATAACCAAATTTGATATAATTATTTCTAAATGTACAGTAAGCAAACCAACCTAATCCACAAACCCACCAGTCCTCCCCTACCCAACCCACTATAATCTACCTTACCTTAATTTACCTTACCATACCTTTACCTAACCTAATATACTCAAAACCAATTGAACACAGTATACAAGCAAACCCCCTACCTGATGTACAATTACGTAAACTATCTTAACCTAGCTTGACCTATTTCCTCTGATCTAATCCCAGCCCAATCCCAGCTCAGTGTATTATACTCTCTTTCACTTTAACTTGGCCCTGATTTTCGTCCTTTTACAGATTATATCACATGAAAGCTCAGTGGTAGAAAACAGAGAATACTGCAGCTGTGCATCCTCTTGCATTAAGCACATGTTGACTAGCATCAAAATCTGAAGTGTTAATCAATTTTTACAATTCAGCATTCAAGGTGGAGAGATGGCTTGGGACAAGATACTGCAGTCTCTTCATCGCTTTCCCACAGCACTTCTTCCTGACTGGTTTCATATTTGGTGTTAATTTATTGTTATTACTCACAGCATTGATGGTTGAGGAGATGACATTTTTAAGATCAAATCAGAGAAAGACTATTACTTCAGCTGTACATCCTTTCCACAGCCTTTCTTCCTGACTTCCATCATATTCTAGTGTTAATCTGTTGTTGCAGCTTACCATTCAGCATGGAGAGATGGCAATTTTAGGCCAAGTAAGAATAAAAAGAGTAGTGTAGCTGTACCTGCATTCCAAGCCTAACCAAGACCAGACTCAAGCCAACCCAACTTCTAACTTTATCTCACAAGTTTTTATATAAGTATTTATGGTGTTGGTGTGAGAGTTTTAACACGAAAACACATACACGTCCTGCCAGCCTGAAGCGACCCAACGTCTGGCAAAAAAAAATTAATGTTGGTACCGCCGCCCTCCACTCCATCTCACCCCTATGCTACAGCGTATGGTACTAGTGTGATATTTATTCTCTCTCTCTCTCTCTCTCTCTCTCTCTCTCTCTCTCTCTTCTCACACACACACACTACACACACACACACACACACTGTTTCATATATTGCCTTCCACCACACCATGCGCATTTTTCGTGTGTATCAGGGAGAAAACTTCGTCAAGCGGTGCCAAAGTGTCAATCTTCTGTTATTTTTGTCCCTTAAAACCTTCCTTGCTTTTATACTGTTGCAGCAGTGTGTGTGACTGTGTGTGTGTGTGTGTGTGTTAATCGATATGATTGACTTCATTTTAACCTATCCGTCTCAGCTGATGACAAAGTGTGAGTCAGACTAAGAAGAGGTGGATTTGATCTCAGTAACAAGAGGAGATTCTTGCATCATATTTAAGACTAATCTGACTTCATAAAATCTACATTAAATATGGAGATTTACACGAAAGTGACTCAGCTCCGTCGGCCAAAAGCAAAATATTCTATAGTAATTAAATGACGAAGCAGCCAATCACGATATGTATGTGATACTCAAAAAATAAATAAATCAATAAATAAACCGTCCCCGCAACACAAAAGATCCCGCCAAGGTGAGTTTCATGGAGGTGCAATATTCAGTACCGTCCCTTATATATCCTGGTATATTTTTCAGAGAGCATATTCCCAGGGGTATAACCATAAGGCTGGAAGAGTATACTGATTGGGTTAGAAGAGGAAATTTCGGAGCTGCTCATCCTTAGCAGAATTATTTTGCTAGTGCACTTGGTACAATTTTCTTCTCTCGTCATAACTGATAAAAACTTTATTAACATTCAAGCGAGATTAGTAGCACAAAAGACAGTGTTAAGGTGTTATATTCAAAGGTAATCGCTTCAGAAGGAAGAGGATCAGGATAGTATTCTTCTTCACCATTAATTTTCTTGTAATTCTCTTATCAGAAAGTAATAAGGAATCTCTTTAGAATTATGATTGGAGCCACCTGTTATATATATCGTGTGTAAGATCTGTTATTGATTCGTGTATCTGTTTACCAGTCTCTCTCTCTCTCTCTCTCTCTCTCTATCAGGTCATATCCTCCTCGATATCTTTCGAACGTTTTCCCTCTCCTATTTTTTGTTTCCTATTTCCTCCTCCTCCTCCTTCCCTTCTTCTTCCTCCAGTTCCTGCACCTCCCTCCACCTCTTGCTGCTCCTCCTCACTCACTTCCTTCTTCCCTCAGTTCTACCCTCCTCCACCTCTGTCCCCTCCTCCTCCTCCTCAACACCTTCAACTTCTCTTCATTAGATCTTATTTCTCTCTCCCATTGCCATTAAATTCTTTACCCTTCCCTTCCTTCTCTCTCTCTCTCTCTCTCTCTCTCTCTCTCTCTCCTGTTTCCCCTCCCTTCCCTCCTTTCCCTCCTCTCCCCCTCCCTCTTCCATCCCTTCCTCCCCTTCCCTCCCCTCCCCCGATTTTCCCCTCTTCTAACTTTTACATTTTCCCTCATGTCTTTCTCTTTAATCCTTCCTTTCCTCCCCTCACTCTTTCCCTCTCCCTCCACATTTCCTCACTTCTCCAGTCGGTTTTTATTTCTCGTCTTTCCATTTCTTTTCCCTCCCCTCCTTCCCCCCTCCACCCTGCCCTCTCCCCCCTCCCCACCCACACACATTTCGGCTTAGAATGAAGTGGGTTGAAGGGTCTTCCCAAGTCTCTCTCTCTCTCTCTCTCTCTCTCTCTCTCTCTCTCTCTCTCTCTTTCTCTCTCTCTCTCTCTCTCTCTCTCTCTCTCTCCCTATGTCTGGCTGGCGCTTCTGTCTATCTGTTTATCTATCTGTCTATGTCCATATATCAATTAATCTATCTATCAGTTTACTCTTTCTCCTTCCTTCATCAATTAGTCAGCTTTCTCATCTCCTCCTATCTCCATCCTCTGCACCCTTTCTCCTTTTTCCCTCTCTCTCCTCGTTTTCCTCCTTCCCGCCTTCTTCCTCCCTCTCTCTTTCTTCCTCACTCTAATCTTCTTCCTTCTTCTCTTCTCCTTCTTCCTCCTTCTCTTCTCCTTCTTCCCTCTCTCTCCTTCCTCCCTCTCTCCCTGTTCCTTCGTCTCTCCTTGTTCCTCCCTTTCTCCACCTTTCCTTTCCTATCCTCCCTCCCCCATTAAATATACTTCCTTCCTTAATATCGTTTGTCAACTCAACTCCTCTTCCCTCCTTCCCTACCTACCTACTTACCTACAGTATCTAACTTGCCTGCACTTTCTTGTCTTCTTACCCACTTCCCTACCTTCTCATCTAATTATCCATCCACATATCTACTTACTTACCTACTTACCCATTTACCTACGTACTTACACATCCACAAAGCTGTCTACATACCTACTTACCTACGTACAACCTGCCTGCCTACTTACCAACACACATACCTACCTGCCTACATACCAGTGCACATACCCACTTACCTACCTACATACCTGCTTACCAACCTACCTACTTACCTACCTATTCATTGTCCACCCTGCAAAGAAAATGAGCAATGGTATTAGAGAGAGAGAGAGAGAGAGAGAGAGATTCTTTAAAATATTGCGTTGCCTTTAAAAGCGACAGAAATTGAGAGAAAAACTAGTTCCCTTACCTTTCCCTTCCTTAACGTCCTTCCCTTCCCTTCTCTTCCCCTCCTCTTTCTTTCCCTTCCCACTCGTTCCTTCCCTTCCTTTCTCCTTCCCTCCATCTACTGTATTTCTCTCCCATTCTCTAAGTTCCCTTCCTTCCTCATTCAATCCACTCTCCTTTTCCTTTTCTGTTTTCTTTTATACCACTTTCCTTCCTCTTTCCTTCTTTTCTCCTTCCTTCCATTCCCTCTTCTCATTTCTCCTCCGTCCCCCTCCTATCTCTTCTCCCACTTCTCTCTTTAACTTCCCAAGAGTCCTCTCCTTTTCCTTCCCTTCCAGTTCATTTCCATCTTCACCTTCCCCTCCTTCTTTCGTCTTTCCTTCCCTTCCCTTCCATCTTTCTGTCCTTACTTCCTTCCGTCTCTCCATCAGTAAAGCGTTCTCTCCTCCACGTTCTTTTTTCCCCCTTCCTTCCATTACTATTCTCTTCTTTCCTTCTTTCTCTCTTCTCTTCCTTCCCTTCCCCTTCCTCCTCCCTTCCTCTCCACTCAACTAATCACACACTAGCCCACTTTCTGCCTTTCCCCTCTCCTCCCCTTCCCCTCTCCTCCCCTTCCCTCCTTCCGTCGTGATTCCCTCCCACTCTCCACCTCTCTCCCCTCCCCCTCCCCTCCCCCACTCTGAACACACATTTCCTGGATGTTGTGAGGGGAGGGAGGTATTGGAAGGGGAGGGGAGGGGTAGATGTTGCGGCTAATTAAGGCCAGGCTGACAGAGAGAGAGAGAGAGAGAGAGAATTTTGTTCTTCACGCTTAAGTTGGAGAGGAGGGTGGAAGGTGAAGGAGATGGGAGAGAGGACGAGTGGAGGGTGGAGATGGAGCTGTGTTGGAGAAGAGAGGAAGTGAAGAGAAGAGGGAGGTGTAAGGTGGAAGGTAGGCAGGGACAGCAAAGATAAAATAGAGACAAAAACTTATCTTTCTCTAATGATACACAACAAACACATTCAGTCACTTCACAGTGTTCCTTAGTTGACTCTTAAATCATTATAAACTGTGATGCAGGTAAACACACCGAGCAACAAAATCCCCAGGTTCATAAGAGGGTTTGTTGAGAGTAGTAGCTGGAGGGAGAGGGGAGGGGCGGGAGGGGGAAAGAGGAAGAGGGAGGTGGGGAGGGGCGGGTTGGGGGTGGGAGAGATGCGTGAAATCTGGATGGCCGTTGGTGAAAATGTTCTTGTTAAATGTCCCTCACAACTGCACTGCCAGTTCTATTACCTCTCGTAATAATGCACCGGAATCAATGGTGGTGTCATTTGTGGGCTGTAATTATCTAGGGTTAATTGAAACATCTGGCAACTGAGCTGTGTGAGGTGGTGGTGGTGAGAAGCCGTGAAATGTGTACTCTGATGCCTTCAATAAATATCATACACAATTTTTTTTTACCAACTAATCGTCAATTTCCCAAGATAATACTGAGGAAGACTATGACGAGGATGAAATAATTTGACTAGAGAGACAGGAAATGCTACGGTACTCTTATTTCTTAGTGTTTGTTTAATCAGTTAGAAATATTAATGGCAAACTCATCAGGGTACGCTTGACGGCTCTCAGCTTCTGTTTCCCGGATAGTGACAGACTCTCCTCATCCAGTGTGGTGGCCGTGGGTGGCCGTGTTTTTTTCTGTGTTCTTGCGCGTGTCAAGATAAGAACGGGAATATTAGGAGTGGAATCAAGAGCTGTGTGGCTTGGAGTGGGCGTGAGGGTGACAACGAAGGGACCAAGGTGACGAAGGAGTGTTGTATAAGGTTAGTAAAGGAAGAATTACAAGACATTGTATTACCGGTATCAGCTTGTCGGTAGGTAGGGAGTTAAGGAAGTTAGTTAAGAAGAGATTTTACGATATTTTTGACGTTATTGTAGGGAGCTACAATATGTTGGAAGTTAGGAAAGTTAAGAAGTGCGGTTAAGTAGACAGGTAAGTGAAGGAAGAATTACACGTGATTATATTCTTGTAGTTAGGTTGCTGAGTGGGGGAGAAAGTAGATAGGTAACTAGGTAAGCGAAGAAGGAATTGCAAGGTAATATGAGGATTTTGTAGGTAGATAGATAGATATGTACAGTAAGCAGGTAAATGAAAGAAGAAATTAGTGATAGGTGGATTTTGTACATCGATAAGTACAGTTGGTAGAGGGGCAAGTAGGTGATTGAAGGAGTAAATTACAAGGCG
Source organism: Coenobita brevimanus (assembly GCF_032717465.1). Classification (NCBI taxonomy): domain Eukaryota; kingdom Metazoa; phylum Arthropoda; class Malacostraca; order Decapoda; family Coenobitidae; genus Coenobita; species Coenobita brevimanus. The sequence goes on from NC_137021.1 coordinate 46,504,579, forward strand.
TTATGAGCATTTTGTAGGTATATAGGTAGGTAGTGGAGCCACGGTGGTCTGGTGGTGGCGTGTTGGACTTGCGATGTGGGTTTCTCTCCTGCCTATTTTATTGTTCTTACGTATTTTAATATTAACACACATTGTACGTCCGAATCTTTGTTACTTAAGAATTTGTTACTAGACATGTAACCTTGATTAATCGTAACCTGAAGGCAACATTAAACATTGAGTGGATGGTACACACACACACACACACACACACACACACACACACACACACACACACACACAGAGCTATCCTTTGATCCCTGTCACTGGTGGCAGTGATGTGCGGTGAGGCGAGGTCATTAAGCAGGTCAGTGGGGCATGGGCAGGTAAGGTCAGGTCACCTAGATTGGCTCAGATTAAGTAAGGGTGGTCATTTTACGTCAGTAGGAGGTCTTGGTGGCGGGATTAGGTCAGCTCGTTAGGTCAGGTCGCGGATTAGGTTAGGTCAATTTAGGATAGGTTAGGCTAAATTAGGTTGGGTTAGATTAGGTTAGGTTAGGTCCGTAGGAGGGTCAGTGGGACGAGGTTGGGTCAGGTCAGGTCATTTCACTTAAGGAAAAGCCTGCAAACTCAGGGCTTCTCCGTTTACTATTTTAACCTGATAATGTGCCATGAGAGGGACGCCTTCACGCTGTGGCATCAGTGCATTAGGCTATACGGTTGTAACTCCGTTGCCTCCCTATCCCCGGAAAGGAGAATGGTGGACTACAGAAGAAACGCAACATGAGACTGCAGTCCACTGGAGTCACATTCAGATGAGCCTGGGGCCACAAATCAACAAGCCTGAGGACATCTTACATAAGTTGTCTTAGTTGGCTTAGAATTGCCATCTGTCTACCTTGAATGCTGAGTTGTAGCAATATATTAACAACAGAATATGACGCTACTCATGAAGAAGTGGTACCCTATGTAGTCAAGGAAGTAGAGCCGTAGTAGTGTCTTTTTCTGCCACTGAACTACGTGACTTGAGCAACGAAAGAACGAAACTCGGGACCAAGATGACATGAAAAAAGTATAATTATTACCAAGCGTCTGATACTCTTTTCGAACTGGATATTTTACTTGCAGCTTTCCATGACCCCTTCCCTTCTAGAGAGCCTCCCCAAGTTCAATAACACGGCCCTGATATTAGTAAGCTTAGTAAAGAAAGAGGTTCTCGGCCCCAAAGGAATAGCCCTTAGCATATCAGTCTAACCATCTAAGTTACTGTACCTATGCTGAATAACATGGTCGAATCTTAGTAAAATCTGGTAATGATAGAACCCTTTCTCCTCAGTTATATCCAAATAACCATCTAGCCTACCTAAGCTGAATAACATTGACTAGCTGAAGTAAAATTCAATAAGGACGGTCGTTCTTGGGCTTAGTAGTTAACTCAAAGCACATCCATCCAGGCATCTGTCATCAAGTCCATTACTTCAACGTAAGAAGCATTGGGTCAGAGTTAGGGTCCAGGGGTGGGCTGCTCCAACATACTTACGATCGAATCCCTGTCGTAAGTATGATTTGTTTTTGCATGACGATCTGGAGACATTGCAAGTTCCTACTCTTGTCCTTGTCTGTCCTTGCATCCATAACAGACAACATTAATGACAGTTGTCCTCTCGTAACCAGGCATTGTTTTTGAGGAGAGAACGCAAGCCAGGTAAAGATTGCAGTGTGGTTGATGGTGCTGCAATAAGTGCTGTGAGGTAGGCCAGGGCAGCCATGGTAAATACCTTTGGTAATGCAAGCCTGATATGTAGGGTGAGTGAGTCGGATCTGCCATTGTGCTCTGAGCGACGCTGGGTCACCAATAGCCTACCTCACCTTATAGCCCTAGGCACGCTGGGGTTTATGGCACTAAAATTACCTGTATACCACTCTGGCTGGCCTTCTATCCAACCTTCTGTCGTTGTCTATCTGTCTACCTATCCATATCAATCTAACTATTTATGTCTGTCTGTCTGTCAGTCTCTCTAAATCTGTCTGTACATCCATCCATCGGTATCTTAATCTGTTATTAAATGTCACTCTGTCTGTCTACCTATCTGTTGTTTTTATCTCCTGGTATTTGCATTTGACTCTGTTTATCTATATTTATATCCATTCATAGACCTATCCATATGTTTATCTATCAATCTATCTACCTATCTGTCCATCTGTCAGTATTTCTATTTGTCAGTCTATATCTCAGTCTCCATCTATCTATCTATCTGTCTGTCTGTTTATCTATCTGTTTGTCACTTAATATATCTGTATTGTTTTTATATTTGCCTACTTACACTTATCCGTTTATCTAAATATCTATCTATCAATCCAGTTTTGTTTTTCTGTCCTCCCATCCATTCATCTATCTACTCCACCTTCCAAACCGTTTATCTATCTGTGCCTCTGTTTATCCATATCAGTCTGTTTTCCGTGGAAGGTGTTGGCGTGAGTGACGTGACCTGAGAGAAAACACATTCTCTCTCTCTCTCTCTCTCTCTCTCTCTCTCTCTCTCTCTCTCTCTCTCTCTCTCTCTCTCTCTCTCTCTCTCTCTCTCTCTCAAATAACTCACAGTCAGTACAGGCAATCGCTGGTTAGAGTGTTTGTCAATCTGGCACCTGATTAACGTCCTTGGGCTGAAGGGGTTAGGGGTTAGCCATTCAGAAATCTATGTCTCAGTAAAAAAGATAAACAAGGAGCACTCAGAGAGCACAACACCCTCGCCCTGTAAATGGTCAAATGGCCCAATATTTGACCGTCTTGTGACCTTCACCTTTCCACAGATTGTTCTTAAAACTTTGTAACTGCATCCTTGGCTGACCCTTAATCCTTCCACTAAGTTTGGTGAAAATCATATAAAAACCTGAGCTGACTTTGCCCTGTGATCTTGACCTTTGACCTAGCTTCTCGAATCAAATCCCTTTATCCTTGTCTGAGACTCCTTCCCTCCTCTAAGTTTGATCCTCAGCAAATCAAAACTTTGTGAGTTATAGGGTCGTACATTTGACCTTGTCTTATGACCTTGACCTTTGACACATTGTTCTCAGAACTGAATCCCTTCATCCATGTTTTACCCTGACTCCCTCCACCAGTTTTTGGTCTAAATCAGATAAACAATGTTTAAATTTACCTTGTCGTGTGACCTTAACCTTTGACCTATTGTTCTAAAAAATAGTAGGGCCCCTATTCACGTCGACCAAGGAAGCTCCCTAATACCATCTCCTAAACAACTTACTTTGCTAATTTCACTTTGCTGTCCTGTTTATTATTATATATCATTCCAGTATCATTACACTCTGCATAACTAACGTACAAAGGGATATTAACCACCAGTATCCAAAAATAAATCGCCAGAAAATGGTGCTAGGGGGCCTCCATACCCGTCAAGAATACGGGTAAAATTCATCCCCTTGGCTGACCCTCAACCCTTTCATCAATTTTGGCCCAAAGCAGATTATAACGTGTTTTGGTTATTTGTTGACACACACACACACACACACACACACACACACACACACACCAGGCTTTTACCCCTGCGGCTGTAGAACTAATGAGGTATGCTTTCGGTAGGTCATATACAAGGCAGGTTAATTGGGTCATTAATATTTTACAAGTCATCAGGTTTTTAATGACGTTCAGGATTTTGGGGAAAAGTTGATTAAGGGGCAATTAGATGACCGTAGCGTGTTTAGACTGGCTTAGGTTAGGTGTGGTTGGACTGGGTTGGCTTAGGACGGCTTTGGTTAACCTTAGATCCTTAGGGATGAGATGGTTTTGGTTGGATTATGAGAGGTCGGGGACTTAGGTTGGGTTAGGAAGGGTTAGGTTTGGTTGGGTTAGGTTGTAGGTTAAGTCGGATCAAGCAGGGCAGTTTGTGTTGAAATATGTTATTTGTGTTATTTTATTATAAACTAAATTTGGCAGAATTAATGTTGATTCAGTTAGATAGGGTTAGGTTAGATCTGTTTGTGTAGGTAGGGTTAGATTTGTTTGGTTTTGGTTGGGTTAGGTTAGGTTGGGCTGCACTTTGTTAAGATAAGCTGGGCCGGGCTGTGTTGGGTTGCGCTGAATTAGGATGTCCTGCGTTGGGCAAAGTTATGTTAGATTGAAAAGTAAATCCCTTGAACCTTTTATCCCCCTTAATCCCCTTCAGCACGAGGACCTCCATTGAATTTATTGTGGCTGACGTCAGATTATTTTAGCTAGCTTACTGAGAAATTGACTGGGGGGAAGTTGTTAATAGTCGATTTTTTCCTGTTCTCCTCTCCTTCCCCTCACAAACCCTCTCATTTACATTCCTTACCTTCTATCTGGCAATAGATAGATAGATAGATAGACCATCTCCTCTCCTTCCCCATCTCTCTTCCCCTCCCCTCACAATCCTACCCTCCCCATTCCTTACCCTTACCTCTCTTCACCTCTTTCCCTGTCATCCATTCCCTATCTCCCTTTCCTTCCGCTTTTCTTCTCACCTACGTCCCCTCCCCATCTTCCTTCTCCATTCCTCTCCCTTCCTTCTTCATTCCTCTCCCTTCCTTCTCCATTCCTCTCCCTTCCTTCTCCATTCCTCTCCCTTCCTTCTCCATTCCTCTCCCTTCCTTCTCTATTCCTCTCCCTTCCTTCTCCATTCCTCTCCCTTCCTTCTCCATTCCTCTCCCTTCCTTCTCCATTCCTTTCCCTTCCTTCTCCATTCCTCTCCCTTCCTTCTCTATTCCTCTCTCTTCCTGCTCCTGCTTCTGTCTGTTCCATTCTCTCCCTTTATTTTTGCATCGATTTTTTTTCCTTCCTTCAGTTTTGTCTCAAGGTCCCTCTGCTTCTCCCTTCCCTCCCCCACTTCCCTCCCTCGCTCCCTTCCCTCAGTCTCTCCTTTATTACATTCCACCATTCTTTACCTCTCCTCTTCCTCCGTTTCCCTTCAGTCTCTCCCATTAAATAAGTTTCTCCTGGTTTCTTTCTCTCTCCTTTCAGCTTCTATCGTCCCTTCCCCCGTTTTCCTCTCTCTCTCTCTCTCTCTCTCTCTCTCTCTCTCTCTCCATCCTGTCTTGTCGACATTCTTTTCTTCCACACTGAAAAACATTCCTTCTCTTGCCTTCCTTCTTTTCGCTCCCCTATTGTCTCTCTCTAATTTTCCCTCCTCCCTTTCCCTCGCGGATACTTTCAGTTATATATCTTCCTCTGTTTCCTCCTCTCCCTCCCTCTCTTCCACTCTCACCCACTTTGAGACACATAACTTCTTTTTCTGCCACTAGTCCTTTGTAAACGTCTCTCCCATTGACTGTGCCTGGAGAGAGAGAGAGAGAGAGAGAGAGAGAGAGAGAGAGAGAGAGAGAGGAAGGTGGGGGTTAGTGGGTTACTGCTACCAATACTACTACTACTACTACTACTAACGATCATCATCATCATCATCATCATCATCAAAAAGCAAAAAACTGAAATATATCAGCGGTGAAAAATACAGAAGATAATTAAGTTGAGGGAAAAAATTCCCGCCCTCCCCAGATGGCTTGAAATTAAAGGAATGAGAAGGACAATGAAAGACAGCACAGGAGAGAGACGAAAACAGACTCATTGCCAGGTTAATTAATTCCTGCCTTTTGCAGCAGAAAAGTCTCTCTCTCTCTCTCTCTCTCTCTGATATTGCTACTGATAACTGATGAAGTGTCTGTCACTAAATATGAAGGAACAGGAGAGAGAGAAAAAAGAGGAAAGAATGGGAGGTGAGGTAAACGGAGAGAGAGAGAGAGAGAGAGAGAGAGAGAGAGAGAGAGAGAGAAGGCAAGGAAAGAGAAGAGATGGGAGGGGAAGGAGAGGAAGAGGAAGGGGGAGTGTAGCTGAAGGGACGGAGGAGAAGGGAAGGGGGGGGGAAGAGAAAGGAGGGGTAGGATTGTGAGGGGAGAACGTAAAGTGTGGAAGGAGGGGAAGAGGAAAAGGCGTGGATGAATAGGTGGAGGGGAGGGAGAGAGGATGAAAGAAGAAGAGGGAGAGAAGGGGATAGAGGGAACTAGGAAATGAAGCTGAGAAGATTAGGGGAGGGGAAGGGGAAGAGAAAGGACTGGAAGCGGAAGGAAGGATGGAAGGAGGGAGAGAGAGAGAGAGAGAGAGAGAGAGACAGACAGACAGACAGACAGAGAGTGACGGTGTGGGAATGAGGTATTGTGGGTGACAAATGGATTGGTTTGAGGAGAGACGGATCCTAATCTGTGTTGGTGCCTCGGTTTGTCCTCCAGTGTATATCTGTCTTTGTCCTTGGAGACATCCTTGCCACAGCCCAAAATATCCGGGAGACAGGGGGATCCACTACCATACACTGGGTCCCCAGTCATGTTGGCATTAAAGGCAATGAACGAGCTGACAACGCCGCCAAACAGGCCACAATGCACGCCAATCCAGACATTGACATCAAAACAAGTCTCTCCCAAATCAAACGCCTCATTAAAAAGCGCACAGCCGCCCGTAGCCGCGAAGATCACAAACTACACGTGCAGCTCGGCTCCCCATCTGCTACCTGGTTCGCACAAGCCACGAACTACACCCAGCTCCCACTACCACTTCCCAACGACAACCAACTACTCACCCGCCTCCGTCGTCTCCGACTTGGGTACCTGTGCTATGCTGAGCTCAATGCAGCTGACAATCCCTCGCTCACCGAATGTGACCATTGTAAAGCCATCACCCCCTTCCCCCTCCTACACTACATACTCCGCTGCCCTACCACATCCCGTCTTCGGGTAGAACCGCCCTACCCCAACCCTGACATCCCAAGATCACAAGCTATAGCACCATCTCTACAAACACTCCGCAGTTCCGCTGCAAGACTCATTGCCTCAACGCCTTACAGAAGTCTAGCTGCAGTGGTGCGCAGCACTGCACCTCCAAGACAAGAAACATAAGAAGACGTTGTGTGTGCGTGGGGCGGCCCCACCGGGACCATTCCGCGCCCACGCCTCGTCTTCCCTCATACTAATGATAAGCTCAATCCCACTGACCGGGCTAATGTATGGCTCGGCCCCCACTACAGGTGGAGGAAAACTACAAACGAACGAACGCTCGTATTCTCGTCGGTGAAGGAAGCTCCCTAACACCTCTTCCTTTGTGATTTATTTCTGGGTATGGGTGGTTAATATTCTTTTGTACGTTATTTATGTAGAGTACGTCGATATTGGAAGGATTTATTCCACACTGACGAGGATAGCTAGGTGTAATGAACAAAATTAATCGCTTAGGTAACGGTTTTAGGGAGCTTCCTCAGCCGACGAGAATACGGACCCTTATCTACGTGCTTTTCTCAGTATCTGTCCCTCTTTGTATAGACAGCTAAGAACTCCACAGAATGTGTAGTTCTTTTTGGTATTGTACATATTATTATTATTATTATTAATAATATCATTATTATTATTATTATTATTATTATTATTTTAAGAGGAGGGGGAAGATCTTTAAAGCTGACATTCCAAGACCGTTCGAGATAGACTTGAAATTTTCAGAAGTGATATATCTTAGTTGCAGGCTTCTTTTGGCGCATTTTTTTTCTAGCACTAGCCCCGCACTAACACCCTATGTTATTTTTTTCAATTTTTGCTCCTGCGCAGCAAAAACTAACGAATCGATTGTTTTGCAAATGTTGCAGTATGTAGTCGTCAACATACACAATAATCAGTTTAATTGACCTGTGCAGCTGAGATATATGGGGCAAGTAGGGTGTGTTTGTTTCGTAGCTGCTGATTGGCCGCCGATGATGTCACTGAAGTAGATGCAGGCTTGTACTGTAGTGCAACATGCGGACGTAGGTGTACACCGTGGGTGGATATTATAGTGCAACATGCGGACGTGGGTGTACACCGTGAGTGGATATTATAGTGCAACATGCGGACGTGGGTGTACACCGTGAGTGGATATTATAGTGCAACATGCGGACGTACTGTAAGTACACACCGTGAGTGGATATTATAGTGCAACATGCGGACGTAGGTGTACACCGTGGGTGGATATTATAGTGCAACATGCGGACGTGGGTGCACACCGTGAGTGGATATTATAGTGCAACATGCGGACGTGGGTGTACGCTGTGAGTGTATATTATAGTGCAACATGCGGACGTGGGTGTACATCGTGAGTGGATATTGTAGTGCAACATGCGGACGTGGGTGTACACCGTGAGTGGATATTGTAGTGCAACATGCGGACGTAGGTGTACATCGTGAGTGGATATTATAGTGCAACATGCGGACGTGGGTGTACACCGTGAGTGGATATTGTAGTGCAACATGCGGGCGTAGGTGTACACCGCGAGTGGATATTGTAGTGCAACATGCGGACGTAGGTGTACACCGTGAGTGTATATTATTGTGCAACATGCGGACGTGGGTGTACACCGTGAGTGGATATTACAGTGCAACATGCGGACGTGGGTGTACACCGTGAGTGGATACTCGTATTATAGTGCAACATGCGGACGTGGGTGTACACCGTGAGTGTATATTATAGTGCAACATGTGGACGTGGGTGTACACCGTGAGTGGATATTATAGTGCAACATGCGGACGTAGGTGTACACTGTGATTGGATAATTTGCTACAAACGTCACTTATCGTTATATAAAACTTTAAAATCAGGTTTAATTTTCTTTGATAACAGTAAACTTTTAAAGCTAATTTTGACCTCTTCAGCCTCGGAAATTATTCCATATTTAACCTGGCTGCTTGTACTGAAGGCAGTTAAAAAATATAAATAAATATGTGTTAAAATATGAAGAGGTGTAGATTTAAATCATCACCGGCCAATCAGCAGCCGCGATTCAAACACACTCTACTCGTCCCATACATCTCAGCTGCACAGGTCAATCAAATAGGGTATAGTGCACCTGGGTATTGATACTAAGATCGAACAAATTATTCCTTTCTGAGATTCTGAGGAAAATCAAAATGGCCGCCTCATGCCTTAACCCGTGGATTGCGAAATAACCCTTTTAATCCCACCCCATGGTGTGGAAAAAATGAAGATTTTTTTTTTTAGTTTTTATTTATTATAAACTTGAAGGTTAACATCCAGGGCATCATCTGATGAAAAAAAAATCTCTCTCTCTCTCTCTCTCTCTCTCTCTCTCTCTCTCTCTCTCTCTCTCTCTCTCTCTCACACACACACACACACACACACACACACACACACACACACACACACACACACACACACATCATCATCATCATCTTTGCCTAGGGCCATGCGTAAGTTTACGTAGGGGATTAGTGAAAAAATTAACAAAAAATCTCTCTCTCTCTCTCTCTCTCTCTCTCTCTCTCTCTCTCTCTCTCTCTGCGTAGCGCAATGCGTAAGTTTGCGTAGGGGTGGAGTAGTTAGCGGTGATGCATAGCCAGCACAGCCTGAACTTGTTTGTTTGTTTGTGGTATATTCGTCCCAGTTTCCTGGGACACGGGCAAACAGAGAGCCCGTCAGAGGTGCGCACTACTTGCGCGAACTTGCTTTAGCGAGGTGGAGGGTAATCCCTGACCATACTAAGTAATATATTTAATGGAGCATGGGCAACAATGCCAGCAGCGTCCCTAAAGACATCACCAGATCGGGCTAGGGCCGAGTCGAGCCCAGACCTGAGCCTGGTGGTGGCTGGGCAGTCCAGAAGATAATGCAAAAGGGGCTCCTCACAGCTGGCCAAGCAATGTTCACACGGGTCTGGCTCCATACCCACAATTTGCTTGTAGCAAAGAAACCCAAGACGCAATCTTCGAAGACGGACTACAATAAAATTAGGTAGTCCTGGGGGGAGCGACAGAAGGGAATACAACGTGGCAGTAGCATACCATTTTGCAGAGCAAGAGCCCTCCGTGACCCAGAGCTGATGGTCCTCTAGGGATAGTCTTCCTATGGTGGCAGTGAGAGTGCGGATGAGGTGCGAGGGACTAGGGCGTAATGGGAATGTGATGTCTGGGAGATCGCAAGCTGAGCGCGCCGCATCATCAGCACGTTCGTTGCCACTAATTCCCACATGTCCCGGAAGCCAGTGAAGGTTAATTATTGCGCCCCTATGGACAAGGAGTGACGCAAATGTATGAATCGCTGTGAGGAGAAAGACGTTGTCATGCAGCGAGAAGGATCGTAATCTCTGAATGGAGGAAAGAGAGTCTGTGTGGATTATGACTCGAATGCGACGATGGTGGTGAGCATGGCGCAAAGCACCCAGGATGGCAGCAAGTTCCGCCTGGAGCCTGAACTGTGGCTTACAACGGGACGCTACCCAGCCTGAGCTGTGGCTCGAAATCCACGGATTAAAGTGCGAAATCGGAAAGTATATAGCCAACTTTGACCAAACTCAGTGGAAATGTAAAGAATCATGATTGAACACGGTTTGCGTAGTATGAATGACCTTGACCTTGATCTCAAGGTCTCAGGTCAAAATCCGTAAAAATTTTTGAGGCATATCAAAAGTCACATACAGTGATAAAAGTATTTTCATCTGAAATGTCGAGTTTTTTTAATATTGCTTCAGCAGTGTCAGACTTCTAGTTTACATATGCATGTATCCGTCTTTCTCGGTCAGTCTATATTTCTGTCTGTGTGTACCCCTATCTCTGTGTCTTTGTTACTTTGCTTGACGACCTGTCTGTCTGTATGTGATTAATATTTGTATGTATGTATGGTTTTTCTATTTATTTTGAAGTTATGGAAATAATGATACTAATAACATTAATACAAAAACAACAGTAATGATAATAATAATAATGATAATAATAATAATAATAATAACTAGAAAACGAAAATTGACGATAACATATTCAGTAACTCACCACATTACAAGGTCATCCGTCTTGTGCAGTACATGAAAAAAGCAATTTTTGAACATTGACCTTGGTTGTGACCTTGAGTTTTGGGACAAGGTCATTCATACTTGGGCACCATGCGCAGTATAACAAATTCTATAAATGTGCCAAGTTTGGTGATTGTAGCTCAATTCTGTGTGTGTGTGTGTGTGTGTGTGTGTGTGTGTGTGTGTACTCAGTGACCCCAAACTACTTTCCATTGACCACCAGGCGATCTCAGAAGCTACTGGCCCAAATGGGCCCATAGTCATTCCACACCTGTTCCAAGACCTTGGCTTTGTCCCACAAAAATTGTCAAGTCTGTACCTTTAGCGGTGTCTGAGAATCCGCGAATAGACTACATTTTGGATGTAACTGGAAAACCAGTACTGGGAACTGGATGATGCTGGGTCATACGAAGCCGCCACCTGGGGTACTCAGATGGCCAAGTGTGTTGGCTGTAGCTTTAAAATTGAGCAAATATTAGCAATTTACTTCTGCATAAGAAATAATAATAATAATAATAATAATAATAATAATAATATTGACAAGAACAATATAACTCACCACTGGTGTGGTGAGTTATAATGATAGTCTATATTATAATGATCCAACTTCTGTATTTTTGTTGGTTTGTTTGTTACCATAACACAGCAAAAATGGCACAACGTAGCGCAATTTTTGTTAGAGCAAGGTATGTGAAAATGCTCTAACTTACAGACCAAAACAATTTCCAGGCCAATCGGGCCACCGGTTCCCGAATTATGACTCATTTCTGGATATTGATATCGAGTGGAGGTCGCCAAAGGCAGCCTTTAAGCGAGTACTGTACTAATAATAACTCAGAGTGCAAAAGCCGCATGGTACAAATTGTTTAAAGACCGAATGTTTGAACGTGCCATGAGGCCGTGACTTTGGCCTACAGTTCTCAAAAGCAAATTCCATTTTCCTTGTCTTTCCTTCAACCCTTCCACCAAGTTTGGTCAAAATCGGATCAAAACTCAAGGTGACCCTGCCATGTGTCAAGAGTTCTTTCACCTTGTCCTGTGCTTTACCATTGTCTGAGTGTTCTGAAAATCAAATCCCTTCATTCATTCCTTATCCTTAAGGCTTCCACCAATGGATCTTGAATGTGGCTCTCTTGTTTTTTTTTTTTTTCCCTTGGAGCGATTTGCAGGCCTCTGGCCTTTGTTTCCTTCTTCCTTGCATTAAAAAAAAAGTTTGGTCTAAATTGGTTCAAAATTGTTTATACTGACTTTGCCATGTGTCCTTGATCTTTGACATTGCCCTATGACTTTGATCGCTGACTGAGTGTTCTTAAAATCGATTCCCTTCGTCCTTGCCTTATCTTTCATCTTTCCACCAACTTTGGTTTAAATCAGATGAAAGCTATTTATGTTGACCTTGCCATATTACCTTGACCTTTGACCTTGTCGTTTGACAATATTCTCAAAATTGAATTCTTTCATCCTTGCCATAGCTAAATCTTTACTAAAGATTGCACTAACACGCAAAGAAACTGTTTAATATCACCTTGGTATATGGCCTTGACCTTTGACCTGTTATTCTCGAAAATAATATGTCATCCCGTTCGCCAGGCCTCAACCATTCAACCAAGTTTGGTTACAGTCGGATTACAACTGTTTGAGTTTTTTTTTTCCACACATAGGTGCACAACACACACACACACACACACACACACACACACACACACACACACACACACACACACACACACACACACACACACACTTAGTAAAACAATGCCTCTACTTGCTTCGCAAGCACATGTGTAATTGTCATAATGAACACTACCACTACTACTACCACCAAATGATGATGATGATTATGATGATGATAATAATAGTAGTAGTAGTAGTAATAATAATAATAACAGTAATAATAATAATATTAATAATAATGATAATAATGATGATGATGTAATACCACGTTGAGTACACCGCTTCCCATCCGATCAGCGAAGTTAAGCAACGTTGGGTCTGGTTAGTACTTGAATGGGTGACCGCCTGGGAACATCAGATGCTGTTGGCATCCCTACGTGTCAAGTGGGGTTGGTGGAGGATTAGTGCCCCTCCTTGTAAAACAATTAACTCTAAGCCCTTGGCCACCCCGTTTGGGATACATGGCGTCTGGCAATGAATGAATGAATGATGTAGCTGTACAGTTTCTTCCTGTTCATTCGAAGAGAGCATGTAAAATGCATACCCAGTCCGGCGATATGTATGCTGATTTTTCTGAAATCCATGTGCTCAATTCCCCTATTTCTGATCGATTTTATTTTTGGGAGGGCTTGACCCTTCAAGAATCACTACGGGGGGGCTCGCGCTTCTAAGGTATCGCATTACGGATGCCCATTGTACAACACGTACTAAGATATCAAGTCAATATTTGCCTTGCTTTTCACTATTTTTGAGTTTTAATTTTGGTGGGGGTGGGGACGGTTGGCCCCCTAAAAACCATGGTTGGAAAGTAGTATGTGATGGATGACCTTCCCGGTAATCTGACGAACACATCTGGGAAGTTTCATTCACATTCATCAAATAGCCACGGAGGAGTTACGGTGCGTGTACGCACACATGCATTCGACAACACACACGCACCATCACGTACATGCACACATACAATAAACAGATTTAAATTAGATATAGATAGACAGACAGATGTCCAACAAACGTTAGTCCAGACACAAAGAAGTAAGTGGAGAATTAATCGGCCTTAGAGGATACTGCTTGACACTGTTAGCAGTTTTGTTTTAAACTCACTTCCGGCCTCTTAAATTACTAATATCATAAAAATAATAATAATAATCAACAATGACTTACCAATAAGTCGTCCCAGAACAGAGGTCCAAAATCCCTCAACAGGAGAAAGGGGTCGACATTTCTCTGTATTCATGATGAAGGGTGAGAGGAGGAGAGGGGTGGCGGCCATGTTAACACGCAATCAGCTGATAGTTTGTTTACATCCTATCAGCTGATTCCAACGCGCTCCATTTTTCCAGAGAAATTGGATTCCGTGTCGTGTTTTGGTTTCGTCTGGGATTTATTTGTTGTGATGGTGTTAACTGTTGGTAGTTTTTCTTTTGTTTATTTTTCATGGTCTATATTGATTTTTCGTGACTTATTTAATTAGCAGTTATTCTCTCTCTCTCTCTCTCTCTCTCTCTCTCTCTCTCTCTCTCTCTCTCTCTCTTTCTCTACCATTTTAATCCGTTTCTTTTTAGTCTTTCCCTCCCTTCTTTCACACTCACTTCCCTCTCCCTTTTCATTCTTGTCAGACTGCCTACCTTCTTACTTAGTTGTCTTCCTTTCTTCTGGCTTTCACCACCCTCTCTTCCCTCCAGGGGCGTACCTAGAGATTTGGGGGCCCGGGGGGCTAGGTTCTTTGCGGGGCCCCCCTCCAAGTGGGGGGCCCTGCAAAGAACCCAGCCCCCCTCATTCTCAAAACTTATCTAATACCTCGGCCGGGATTGTCGGGATGATAAATATATATATTTTTAAATATTAATAAAGAAGCTTTTAAATTTTGAAGGCTTTGGGGGCCTCCCTCAATTGGGGGCCCGGGGGCAGTTTCAAACAGCCCCCCCGCCCCCCCTCTCAGGTACGCCACTGCTTGCCTCCATTTCGTACATTAACATTCTCTCCCTCCCTCCACTCTGGCTGTCTTCCCCACTCTCCCCATCTTCCTCCTTCCATTTTCTCAGGCTATCTTCCTCCCTTTCCTTCATTTTCCTCCCTTCCTACCTACCAGTTATAATATTCGATGTCTTTGTGTATCCCACTCTGGTCATAGACTAAACAACCCGTTCCCCAAGACCCAGCAGTCAGTCTTCGGTCAAAAGATGGCTTCACCAAATTTCAGATACCACATACATAAATACATACATACACAAGTACATAGATACATATATTCTTACTCATCTATCTACCTCTCTGTTTGCATGTCTGTCTACTTGTCAGTCTACCTACTTGTCTATCCACCTATGTATCGTCTGTCTGTCAATATATCTGTCTGTCTATCTATTTACCTCTCTACCTGGCTGACAGCATGAGACGTGACCCCGTGACATAAGATTTGCATAGCATGATGAGTTGTGGCCTCTCTCTCTCTCTCTCTCTCTCTACCTTTTCATGCCTGTCTGCCTGTGTGTTTACCTGCCTGCCTTTCCATGCCTGTTTCTTTGCCTGTCTGCCTGCTTTTCTTTCTCTGTCTGTTTCTGTTTGCTTGTCTGCATTTGTTTAATTGTTTCTCTGCCCTACTACCTTTCGTGCCAGCGTCTCTGCCTGTCTTGCTGCCTGCCTCTGTCTCAGATCTGTATACTATTCTTCCTTTGTTTCTGTGCCTGTGTCCTTCCTGCTTAAGTGTGCCTGCTTAATCCATCTGTCAGTGTCTTAGTCTGTCTGCTTGCCTCTGTGCCTCAGTTGTATGTCTCTGTTTCACTATGTCCCTCCTTGTCTGGCTTCCTACATCCCTCCATCTCTTAATTAAGGCGTCTTCCTGCATAACTTCCTGCCTCCATCTTCTCTGCCTGCCTGTAATGATGCCTGTGTCTGATTCCCCACCTACCTGTATACCTCTGTCTACACCCCTACCTGTATACCTCTGTCTACCCCCCTACATGTATACCTCTGTCTACCTCTCTACCTGTATACCTCTGCCTACTCCTTACCTGTATACCTCTCTGTACCCCCTACCTGTATACCTCTTCTACCCCTACCTGTATACCTGTCTACCCCCTATGTATACCTGTATCTACCCCCTACCTGTATACCTCTATTTACCCCCTACCTGTATACCTCTGTCTACCCCCCTACCTGAATCTGTCTCCCTCTGCCTATCTCCCTCACTTCCCTTGCCTGACCTACCTGTCTGTCTCTGCCCGTCTCTTTCTGTCTCTCTTGTTGCCTCTTTCCCTACATCCCATGCTGCCTTACCTCCATGCCTCTCCCCCTGCCTTCCTACCTACCTGCCAGCGTCTCCCATTTTCTCCCTCCTTGTCTTCCCTTCCTTCTTACCCTCCCTTTCTGTCCGACTCCCTGCTTCCCCCTCACTCTCCCCTTCCTTTACTGACTACCCTTCTTCCTTGCCTACCTCCCTGCCTATCTCACTGCATCGCTGCTATCCTGTTTGCCTAGCCTCACCCCCTGTCTGCCTCCCTCCTGCCACCTTTAATGCCTCCCTCCCTTCCTCCCCCCCCCCTCTCTCTCCCTGCCACCCTTCCTACTTACCCTCTCTTCTGCCTGCCTTTTTGTCTCTCCCTCTGCCTTCCGCCTACCCTGCCTATCTCTCTGCCTCATCATCGAGCCTAGGTCATTGCCTGTCTGCTTATGGGACACTTGTTGATGCACTGTCCTTAATTACCAACACCTCTCTCTCTCTCTCTCTCTCTCTCTCTCTCTCTCTCTCTCTCTCTCTCTCTCTCTCTCTCTCTCTCTCTCTCTCTAAGCCCTCCTTTGTGATGTTTGTGATTTTTTTTTTCAGTCAAAAATTTTTTGATGTGGGTCGTGTAAGGCTGTGGTCTGTTTTTTGCATTATTATTATTATTATTATTATTATTATCTAATATACTATAGCACTAGCCGTGTGTGTGTGTGTGCGTGTGTGTGTGTGTGTGTGTGTGTGTGTGTGTGTGTGTGTGTGTGTGTATTTTGGGCAGCCGAAACTACACATTCAAATCGCACCAAAATTGGCACAAAAATCGCAAAAAATTCGCTGATGTGAAAAAACTTGGTCTCATCACGATTGAAAAACTTTTATATACTATATATAATGAGCGATCACATTTTGACCCAAAAAAGCAGCTCCCGGCGCCCGGCATAGGATCTCCGTAGAATTTTTTGCCCACAGCTATAACTAAAATATATTATAGCAGCGCGAGAGCCCTCCTCAGGAGCAAGTGCGAGGGACGGGAAGGGCCCACGAACATTTGTTTATCACTATTACTGTTACTACTACTACAACTACTACTACTACTTCTGCTACGACTACTACTACTACTACTACGACTACTGCTACGACTACTACTACAACTACTACGACTACTATTACTACTACTGCTACGACTACTACTACGTCTACGACTACGACTACTACTACTACTACGACTACTATTACTGCTACTGCTACGACTACAACTACTACTACTACTACTACTACTACTACTACGAGCACTACTGCTACTACTACTACTAGTACTAGTACTAGTACTACTACTACTACTACTACTGCTGCTGCTGCTTCAAATAATAATAATAATAATAATTACTACTACTACTACTGCTACTAGTACTTCTACCACTACTACTACAAATAATAATAATAATGATAATAACTATAGTGTATTTGATTGACCTGTGCAGCTGAGATGTATGGGGCAAGTATGGTGTGTTTGATACGCGGCTGCTGATTGGCCGCCGATGATGTCATTGAAGTAAATGCAGGCATGTACTGTAGTGTACCATGCGGACGTGGGTGTACACCGTGGGTGGATATTATTGTGCAAGATGCGGACGTGGGTGTACGCCGTGCGTGGAAGTAGTGCAACATGCGGACGTGGGTGTACACCGTGGGTGGATTTTATTGTGCAACATGCGGACGTGGGTGTACACCGTGCGTGGAAGTAGTGCAACATGCGGACGTGGATGTACACCGTAGGTGGATAATTTATTTCAAACGTCACTTATCGTTTTATGAAACTTTATGATCAACTTTAATTTTTTTTTATAACAATAAACATTTAAAGCTAATTTTGACCTCTTCAGCTTAGGAAATTATTCCATATTTAATATGGCAGCTTGTACTGAAGGCAGTTTAAAAATATAAATATACATGTGTTAAAATAAGAAGAGCTGTACGTTTAAATCATCGGCGGCCAATCAGCAGCCGCGATTCAAACACACCCTACTCGGCCCATACATCACAGCTGCACAGGTCAATCAAATAGACTATAGAACCCTCTCCTACGGACAGTCACTAGTCTCCACCTACTGTTTTTTTCAACGACCTTGAGCCCACTGGGGAGATTTGACATTTTTAATACTGTACATTATAACTAAACTCTTAGGATCCGGTCTGCCAAGTTTTATGGTCACTTATTGATGACCTGTTGAAATCTCCAGCAGAGAAGCCCAGTTCATCACCTTCACTTATAATAATGGCATGACTTTCTGCCAATGCACGTTAAGTATTTGGATTTTTTTTTTTTTTTCTGTCAGCAATGGCCCATGCCAGGACACATAAACTGGGCCCGGGGCCATGCCAGTCACTAATATATCAGCTTATTGGAACCCCAGAGCTGATCACCAATTTCTATATCACCTTAGACGTGACTGGACTGTTCCAGGCAAGGCTATCAAGATATAACGTTCCGCCTGATCGAAGTCACTTCCGACTAACACTTTCCACCAAATGTCTTCTCACACACTGGAGATGGTGGGAAATCGGTGTAGATCCTGTTGAAGGAATGGTAGAGGTAGCGTGTGCAGGTGAACTGAAAACTGAGCAGATTTATCTGTCTTTATTGGCCACAGAAAGATACAACTGCGACACAGAGAGAGCCCAGAGTAAATACGTCCCTCTCTTTTGAATGATGAGTGCGTTCTTCCCTAGCTGGCCGGCTTCCCCACTGGAAGTGGCGCTGAGGTCAGCTAAATCAGAGGTGCCAAACCCCACAGACAACTGGAATTTATACATGAATAGAAGCATCACAACTTTATCATGCACATTACACACCTCAATAAAGTAGTAGTGATTACATTAAAGTATACCAACTAGGTAAATATTTCCCCCAAGACTTTAAACATATATACAATTCCTATTTCTCTATCGCCTTCCCTTTACCCTCGTTGTTTATGATAGAAAATGCTGGGCTCTGCAAGTCTAGTGCTCATCTCATTCCCACACCACGCTTACTGTATAGTAAGATGGTGTTTGCTTGATTACCATCACACTATATTACACACGCGTTAATTATGTTTAAACACCTTTGTATGTAATATGTAAAAATAGTGTGAGACTACAACTCATCATGGAGACGATGTCCGGCACCAGAACACCTCTGATATCGGAAAAAAAAAAATTCATTCATTCATTCATTGCCAGACGCCATGTATCCCAAACGGGGTGGCCAAGGGCTTAGAGTTAATTGTTTTACAGGGAGGGGCACTACTCCTCCACCAACCCCACTTGACTCGTAGGGAGAACGTTATGCCAACAGCATCTGGTGTTCCTAGGCGGTCACCCATCCCAGTACTGCAACGAAAACAGTAGTATGTGGAGACTAATAAGAATCAGTACTAGTCATAGTATAGCAATAGTAGTACAAGAAGAAGTGGTTATAGAGGTTATTATATTTATTGTTATTAATATTATTTTTTGGCATAGCCTACCCACAAGCACATACGCGCATTGATAAACCTCTATATTCTTTTCATTAACCATTCAAGCTCCTAAATAACACATAATTATTATATTTCCAAATTATGACACCTATCTACACAAACACAAAATACCGTCCTACCCTTTACTGCTCAATTCATTACATTTAACATCTTCACTATACTTTATTTACTTTGACACGGCCCTGAATTTCATCCTTTGGCAGCTTGTAACTGAAGTAAAAGAAGTACAGAACACACACACACACACACACACACACACACACACACACACACACACACACACACACACACACACACACACACAATATAATTCCCTCTTGCCCTTAACTACCTGTCGGCCTGAATAATCCCACCTTTAAATTAAGGTAGAATATTACAATTAGGGCTAGTTGTAATAATAACTGTTAATTATGCTAATGAATGGAGCACCGGCGTTGTAATTGGGGTCATTAATATAGAACGACACGACTAACCACTTCAGCCCGTGGATGTACAGTCGCCGTCAGGAATATCGCTACAGTTTTTGGTCGAAGGATTACGAAACTCTTACACAGTATTCTGAAAAGTTTGTTGGGTTCCAAAGATAACATCACTGAGTTTCCTAAGTCATTGTTCACCGTCTCGTTATTTATCGTAAGGAAGTGGAGCGTTATTTATGTCCGCAGTTGTACTTTTTATATCAGTCTTGCCACACTCACAGGATGTTATTTAATTCACAAGAGTTTTCGAATTAGAAAGGGGGGATTTAGATATAGCCTTCATTAACCTCTCGGAAATTGAAAATGTTAATTGAGTCTTTATAGGGAGTCCCGTGAGGAAAGAGCATCATTTTGGAAAACGACAGGTGTTAAAAAAAAAAAAAAAACTATTTGATCGAGTGCAAACCTCAGCCATTACGGAGCCACAATTACTGAAGACCTTATGGGAGAAATTAAAGAGACTATTTTCACCAAGTAGGTCATTAGTAATTGTACCTCTGTGACGGTTGAGATTTGGACCCATGATAATTTTTTTTTTTTTTAGCTTACCAGTCCTTTGTTTATATAGATATTTTTGCTTAGAATTCCCTCATGTACAATTTCTCAGAGTGATGGCCTTCCTGCCGGGCCACCCTGTACTATTATAACCCCTTTGGTAAATGTATCCTCGGCACCATAACTCAACTGGAGACGACAGCAGCAAAATATGTCATACATCAGACCAGTAGTAATAGTAGTAGTAGTGGTGGTGGTGGTGGCAAGGGTAGTGGTAGTGGTAGTAGTAGTAGTAGTAGTGGTGGTGGTGGCAAGGGTAGTGGTAGTGGTAGTTGTAATAGGAGTGGTATCAGTACTACTACTACTACTAGTAGTACTAGTAGTAGTAGTAGTAGTAATTTCATTTCATTTCGTAATATAATTACATAGTTTGATAATTTAATATACCTTAGTGCTAGCCGTGTGTGTGTGTGTGTGTGTGTGTGTGTGTGTGTGTGTGTGTGTGTGTGTATTGGGCAGCCGAAACTACACATTCAAATCACACCAAAATTGGCACAAAAATCGTTAAAAATTCGCTGATGTGAAAAAACTTGGTCCCATCACGATTGAAAAACTTTCGCTATATTTAATGAGCGATCACATTTTGACCAAAAAACGCCGCTTTCGGCGCCCGGCATAGGATCTCCGTAGAATTTTTTGCCCATAGCTACAACTTAAATATACTATAGCAGCGCGAGAGCCCTCCGCAGGAGCAAGTGCGAGGGGCCTGAAGGGCCCACGAGTACTTGTATCATTCTATACTTTATACAATAGTGTTATAGATATGATTTAAATACATCAGCAGCAGTGCTGTCGTAACAATTCCAATTTTAACCCGCTGATATAAATTCTACTGTATGTAACACAGTACATCCCTCACAGCATCCCTCTACACTGCCACCATGTTGCAGTCTACTATTATTACTCTTTTCCTCGTCTACAAAGACATGTAGCCCATGTACGCATAAGCGGAAGTTGACTGACAATTGTTAAAACATTCAGTAAAAAAAATATTAAATGAACAAAAACAAAAATAAGAATATAAAAGCCCAGTAAAAAGGCAATGATTTTTTTAATCACTCCACACACAGTAAAAATAGTACTAAAATGTTTAATTATAAAAGATAATTCCCAAAACCAGTATTTTGAAAATATATTTGATTAAAAAATACTGTAGCCACTTCATTAAAATTTTGCTTAAAACAAAAAAGGAGAAAGTTTTAAAAATGTCATATTAAAAAATAGAATAATAAAAGATAATAAAAGTAATAAAAAGCAAAATGATAAAAGTTCAGTGTCAGGTACAATATATATAAAAAAAAACTTTTTAAAAATATATGGTTAAAATATTTTTAAAGTGTCTCTAATAATTAAAAACTTAATTTAAAAAACAAATTGCATCAATGCCACACCCATATGACAAGTGCACTAAAATCCATAGAAAATACAGTGTCCCATCGAATCCTCATGTCTTTGTACCCACACTATGCGATAGGTTATAACATCCAAACTTTCTCCAAGAATATCCACTTCATACTCATTTCTGAACAGGGAAACAACACTGTTAAGTACGCTTATAAAAGCAGAATTTTGTTTAAACAAACACATTTAGTTTGTTCTTTATTAATGACTAATTTATGGTCTTGTATACAGGAACACAGAGTGGCATACAAAGTCTCCATATCTGCCACTGACCCAGCGTGAAGTACAAAATCATCTGCTTACACCAATATATTAAGCTTAAATATACCAAGAGTACATCCCTCATTGCATATTGAGATATTATTGACAATATCATTGATGTAAAATTTAATAAAATTGGTGAAAGAATCCTTCCTTGTCCTACACCTTGATCTATATATTAGTACTTACTGCTGCTGCCCTGCCAGGTAATATTTGCCATCAAATTTCTTATATAATGCATTGAGGTAGTAGTAGTAGTAGTACTAGTAGTAGAAATATTTATTTATAATCGGGTAGTAAATGTAGTCATGATACACAGGTGCCAGCAGGTGAAGGCGTCCCTCACCACCACCTGTCATTGACCTGAACGAGATCATTGGCTATTTATCGTTTACATATTTATCGCTGGTATTTTTTGCTGTCTCCGTACTACATCTATCTATTTATCTATCTCTGTAACTGTCTGTCCGTCTATCTATCTCTGTATGTGTGCTCTGTATATGTGTGTATGTTCGTGTTGGAGTGTGTGTGTGTGTGTGTGTGTGTGTGTGTGTGTGTGTGTGTGTGTACGGATCTACAGTATATACTAATAGCTTATAAACATGTATGCGTGCGTGACTGTAAGCGTGCATGTCATCACTCAGTCTTTTTCATATCCAGATTTTCACCATTCACTCGTCCGCTTTCCCCTCCCTCCCTCCCTCCTTCCTTCTCCTCCTCCTCTCTCACACAATTACCTCCGCCTTCCTCCTTCCCTCCTCATTTCTATCTCTGTTTCATCCCTCCTTTTCTCTCCCTCCTATGATCTCTCTCAATGTATTTGTTTCATTATTCAACCATGTATGTAAATCTTAGTCCCTTTGGCTCATTTATGTGAAGGGTTTATGGGTCTCTCTCTCTCTCTCTCTCTCTCTCTCTCTCTCTCTCTCTCTCTCTCTCTCTCTCTCTCTCTCTCTCTCTCTCTCGTCCTAATCCTTCCCTTTTCTTCTACATCCCACCCTCTATCTTCTCCTTCCCTCCTCCATCTTAGTGTTCATCTCCAAGTCTATCTTTCCTCCCTTTCTTTTCTCTCTCCTTCCGTTCCCCCCTCCCCTTCCCCTCCACTATTTTCTTCATCTCTCTCCATCTCCATCCCCCCTCCTCTATCTTCACATAGCCTCTTCCTCTCATTGCAATTTTTCTGTCTGTTGCTCTTGTTTTTCAATATATACTGCTATTCTTCTTTGCATTTCCCTTCCACTCTCTCTCTCTCTCTCTCTCTCTCTCTCTCTCTCTCTCTCTCTCTCTCAAATTTCCGTCACTCTATTGACAAGTGAAAAAGAATTTATGAGGAAATATCTCGTTATCTGATGGAGAGAGAGAGAGAGAGAGAGAGAGAGAGAGAGAGAGAGACGCCCTCGACAACTATGTGAGAGAGGAAAGTGAGAGGGTAGTGCACTTACTGGGTCCTGCAGAAAGTCATTAGGTTAGAGAGAGAGAGAGAAATGTATGAGGGTGAGGAAGACTGAGCGAGAGTGAGACTGTAAGGGAGAGTGACATATATAAGTAAGAGGATGAAAATTTTGAGAGAGTAAGTTGAGATAGCTTGAGAAATGGGTGAGTGAGAGAGAGATAGAGTGAGTGAAATGAGAAGGGATGATGGGAGAGATAATGAGTGAGTTGTAAATGTGTACAAGTGTGAGTGAGTGTGTGAATGTGACTAAATGAGATAGTGAAGAATAAGTGAGAGAATGTGTACATGTAACGGAGAGGGTGAGAGTGAGAAAGTAAGACAGTGGACGGAAAAGTAAGCAAAAGTAAGATAGCGTGAGAAAGTGAGGGAGAAGGTGAAAAAATTAGAGTGAAAAGTGAGTAAATTAGAACTAGTGAAATTGTGAGATAATGTAAGAGAGAGTTGCTGGAAAGTGAATGGCAGATTGAGAATGACTGGCCTATTCTCTGTGTGTAAATTTTTGAGAAAGAGAAATAAAATCAACAAGAGTGAGTGAGCTAGTGGGCAAAAATGAGTGAAATTTTAAAACGAAGGAATTCAGTGGCAATATATATGAACAAAAGTGAGAAAGTGAGATAGGGGGATGAGTAAAGAAATGAATGTGAACGAAAGTTAAAAGTAAGCAAGAGTGAGTGAGAAATAACATTAATAAAGAATAAGTGTGTGAGAAAGAATAACAAACATGAGAGACTGGGGGTGTGAGCCAGAGTGAGAATGAGTAAGAAAATCTGAAAGATAGAGAAAAGTGAGCAAAAAAGTGAGAAAATGAGAAAGAGGGTAAAAGAGATGTGGAAAAAGTGTGCTTGTCTGGTTTCTGGCGATGGCCGCTCTAAAAGGTTAAAGACAGTGAGTGAGAGAGGAAATAACGGAGAGAGAGAGAGAGAGAGAGAGGCATGAAAGGAGAGTCCATTCTTAATTGGGTCTATGGGAAAGAAAGGAAGCAAGAAGAAGGAAGAAGGAGACGAAGAGGAGGAAGATGGAGAGAAGAGGAGCAGGAGGAAGAGTGTGGAGGAGAAAAAGGAGGAACAGAAGGAGGAAAAGAAGTGAGGGAAGAGACGGGAGGTAGAAGAGACTTGAGAGGAGGAGAAGAGATGGAAGGAAGGAAGACAGGAAGAAGGGGAAGAATGAGAATGAATGTGAGACAAACATTGTGTAAGTGTTGTCTGTATTGTATTTGTAATGTGTTTGGTTCTTGTATTACAGATCCATGTACACACGCAAGGAAATTACATGTAGACTCACGTAAATACACTTACAGGGACACACACACACACACACACACACACACACACACACACACACACACACACACACACGCACGCACGCACGCACGCACGCACGCACGCACGCACGCACACACACACACACACACACACACACACACACACACACACACACACACACACACACACACACACACACACACACACACACACACACACACACACACACACTGCCATTACTGCTTCCTTCCCGGCCCCCCCAACACACACATCGACTGACACATCCTGTGAATATATACACCTGAGTGTACACACTTTGATTCTCTCTCTCTCTCTCTCTCTCTCTCTCTCTCTCTCTCTCTCTCTCTCTCTCCTTTGATCCTCCCAGTTTTTTCTCTTCCCTCCTTCCCTCTCATCTTGCACTTTTTCGTTCCTTTCCACCTTTTTTTTTTTTTCATTGTTTATTATAGCCAGTTTTTCTTACCCTTTCTTCTGTTCTCCTCTCCTCCTTTCTCTCCCTTCTCTCCTCCTGCCTCTCTCCCTCTCTCCTCCACCGCCTTCATTTCACCCTCCCTTATATTCACTATACTCTTCCTTCCTTCCCTCCTTAATTAGGCACCTACCTCCATATCTCCCTTCTTTCATTCCATTCACTTTTCATTCTATTTTTTCCCTTCAGTCCTATCTTATTATCTTAATCTTTCTCCATTTCATCCCTCATTACCTCCCTCCTACCTTCCCTCCCTCTTTCCCTTCCTCCCTCCTTCCCTCCCTCCCTTTGCCTTCCCTCCCTCCCTCCCTTCCTCATATGCCCACATTATTGGGCCTGAATTGACAGTCTGTGTGGTTTGGTGGGGGAGTCAGTGTGTTGATATTACTCTCTCTCTCTCTCTCTCTCTCTCTCTCTCTCTCTCTCACACACACACACACACACACACACACACACGTTCCTTTCTCTGGCCTTGTCTGTTTCCTCTTTTTTCTCCTTCCACCTCCATTTCCTTCTCCATTCCTTGTTCCCTTTTCAGCCTTTCCTATTATCCCCCCCCTCCCCTTCCCTCTTCCTCATCCTCTTTCCCATTTCTCTCCTCCTTATCTCCCCTCATGTCCCCTCCCCCTTTCCTCATCTCCCCTCCCCTCTCCTCCCCTTCCCCCCGCTTAAATTTGTAAATGAGTGTTCCTTCACTTCACAGCTTCGGACAATACACACAGGTTGCATGACAGCCAGCACTGGGTAGGAAAAGGCCAAGGACGAATAGAGATAATTAGAGAGAGAGAGAGTATGCATTTTCTCTCAGGTCATGGAAGGAAAAGACAAAAAAAAATGAACTACGGGAAGAAATGCAATTGAAAAAGAGTGGGAGAGAAGGAGAGAAAAGAGAAGGAAAGGAGAGAGAGAGAGAGAGAGAGAGAGAGAGGAAAAAACAAGTCGAGAAATAAGGGGGAAAAGGACGGAGCTGAATAGAGAAAGGAGATACGGGGAAAGTAACTGAGTAGAGAGGAGGAAAAGAAGGAAGAAGCGGAAGAGGAAGGGATGGAGGGAGAAAGAAATCTTGAAAGAGAGAGAGAGAGAGAGAGAGAGAGAGGGAGGGTGGGAGAGAGAGAGAGAGAGAGAGAGAGAGAGAGAGAGAGAGAGAGAGAG
Organism: Coenobita brevimanus; assembly: GCF_032717465.1. Classification (NCBI taxonomy): domain Eukaryota; kingdom Metazoa; phylum Arthropoda; class Malacostraca; order Decapoda; family Coenobitidae; genus Coenobita; species Coenobita brevimanus. Next base: position 46,530,867 of record NC_137021.1, read on the forward strand.
AGAGAGAAGAGGAAGTAAGTGAAGCAAAATTGATAAAGGTAGAAGGAAAAACTGGGCCATAGATATGAAAAAGACAGAAAAAAACATGTACAAGAGAGAGTCGGAAGAAGAGATAGAAGGACGGCAGGAGGAGGAGGGTCAAGGAAGAAAAAGAATCAGCAAATAATGAACAGAAAAAATAGGTAGAAAAAAAAAATTATGGACAAGGAAAAATAGATGAATTACTTTATCAGGAGGAAAGTGAAAGAGTGGGTAAGAATAGACAAGGAACTAAAAAGACCGATGAAAGCTTTAAGGTAAATGAATACGAGAAGGATATAAGAGGAAGGAACAAGGAAGTTCCATTAATGGGAAAAATTGGCAAGAGTTTAATGAACGAGACAAAAATTGTCACGGACAGACTGGAACGGGCAAGAAACTGGAAGGAGTTGGCAGGAAATTGGAAGGAGTTGGCAGGAAATTGGAAGGAGTTGGCAGGAGCTGGGAAACGTTGGCACGAAGAGGAAAGAGTTAGCAGGTAAGTGGGAAAAACTGACAAGAAATGGAAAGAGTTCGCACGAAATTGGCAAATGTTGGCAGAATACTGGCAACAACTTTACCTCATCATCCTTCCCTCCTCTTTTCTACTCTGATGGTTCTGTAGCTATTTCTTCTACTGATAAAGTAGATCTCTTCGCACAGACTTTCTTCTCCAATTCCACCTTAGACGATTCCGGTGCTGTTCCTCCATCACTTCCCCCCTCTGACTTCCTCATGGCTGACATTAAAATTTCTTCAGTTGATGTATTTTCTGCCATCACTGGCCTCAGTACTAATAAGGCATATGGGCCTGATGGGGTCCCTCCTGTTGTTCTCAAGAACTGTGCTTCTGTGCTTACACCCTGCCTAGGCAAACTCTTTCGCCTTTGTCTATCAACTTGTACCTTTCCTTCTTGCTGGAAGTTTGCTCTCATTTAGCCAGTCCCAAAGAAGGGTGACCACTCCCAACCCTCCAACTATCGTCCAGTTGCTTTAACGTCCTGTATTTCAAAAGTTTTCGAGTCAATTCTCAATAGAAAAATTTTAAGGCATCTTTCCTATCACAACCTTCTTTCCGATCGTCAGTATGGGTTCCGTCAGGGACGCTCCACTGGCGATCTTCTCACCTACCTTTCAGACTCCTGGTCATCCTCCTTTCGGGACTTTGGCGAAAGCTTTGCGATTGCACTTGACATCTCAATGGCTTTCGATCGAGTCTGGCATAAATCTTTAATTTCCAAACTGCCCTCCTACGGTTTCTATCCTTCTATCTGTGCCTTCATCGCTAGCTTCCTTTCTGGTCGTTCTATAGCCGCTGTTGTAGACGGCCATCGTTCTTCTCCTAAATCTGTCAACAGTGGTGTTCCTCAGGGCTCTGCCCTATCACCAACTCTCTTCCTTTTATTCATCAATGATCTTCTAAGCTGTACATCTAACCCTATCCACTCATACGCTGATGACTCCACCCTTCACCTTTCCATTCGGTTCCCGCAACGCCCATCTCAACAGTTACTTCAACAAACAAGGGATGAGGCTATGGCACACCTAATGTCTGACTTGGCTCGTATCTCTGACCGGGGTAAAAATAATATGGTTGTTTTTAATGCATCTAAGACTCAGTTCTTCCACCTATCAACCCGACAAAATCTTCCACAGGTATACCCACTAATGTTTAATAATATTCAGCTTAATCCTGCATCATCCTTGAACATGCTTGGGGTTTCATTTACTCGGGACTTATCTTGGAAAGATCATATTACATCTCTTGTAAAATCTGCTTCCAAGAGATTGGGTGTGCTAAGCCGACTCCGCTCTTTCTTTACCCCTGCGCAATTGTTGACTCAATACAGGGGTTTTATCCGCCCGTGTGTGGAGTACAACTCTCATGTGTGGGGAGTCTCCCAACATACAGCTCTTCTCAATAGGGTGGAGTCAAAGGCTTTTCGTCTCATTAACTCTCCTCCTCTTACTGACTCCCTTCAACCTCTGTCTCTTCGCCGCACTGTTGCATCTTTATCTCTTTTCTATCGCTACTTTAATGGTCACTGCTCCTCTGAACTGTCTGCTTGAATTCCTCCACCTCTACGACGGGCGCGTAGCACCCGTCTGGCAGCAAACTCTCATCCTCTGTCCAACTCTCTAATGCAAGAGTTAACCGTTACTCCCAGTCTTTCATTTATGCAACAGGTCAGCTCTGGAACTGTCTCCCTCTGTCTGTATTTCCTGCTGCCTATGATCTCCAGTCTTTCAAACGCAGTGTGTCCAGGCATCTCAAAATGATCGGATCTTGAATTTGGCTCTCTATTGTATTTTGTTTTTCTCTTGGAGGGAACTGTACTGCGGGCTCATGGCCTTTGGTTCCTTCTTCCTCCCATAAAAAAAAAAAATGGCAGGAAATTCGAAAGTGTTGGTAGGAAATTGAAAATGTTTTAAAATAAGAGGGGCTTTATTTGATTAAACTGTTGACAGGTAATGCATAAGACGTAGGAAAGGCAGAATGAAAGGAAGATGAAGGAGGAGGAAAAGGAGGGAGGAGGAGGAGGGGGAAGAGGGATGAGAAAGAGGGAGAGGAGTTAAAGGAAGAGAGACAGAAATGCGACATTTAGGGAGAATTCCAATTACGAGATCCCTTGAGCTTACTTGAAACCAGGCCAGCAGCTACAGATGGTTTCCAGCACCTTCACCTGCCACCACGTAGGCGCTAATACCCACTGTCTGCACTGTGGAGAGATAGATAGATAGATAGAGAGAGAGAGAGAGAGAGAGAGAGAAGGGGTAATAGATAAAGTAAAATTGATAAAGGTAGAAGGAAAAACTGGGCCATAGATATGAAAAAGACAGAAAAAAAAATGTACAAGAGAGAGTCGGAAGAAGAGATAGAAGGACGGCAGGAGGAGGAGGGTCAAGGGAAAAAAATCACCAAATAATGAACAGAAAAAAGAATGGGCAGGAAAAGAAATTAAGGACAAGGAAAAATAGAGAAGTTACATGATCAAGAAAAGGAACGAGTGGGTGAGAACAGACAAGGAACTAAAAAGACAGTTGAAAGGTTTAAGGTAAATGAAAATGAGGAGGATATAAGACGAAGGAACAAGGAAGTACAATTAACGGGAAAAACCGGCAAGAGTGTCCTATAGGAGACTAAGGTTGGCACGGACAGGCTGGAATTGGCAAGAAATTGGAAAGAGTTGGCAAGAAACTGAAAAGAGTTAACGAGAATCTGGAAAGAGTTGGCAGGAAACTGGGAAGCGTTGGCACGAATAGGAAATAGTTGACAGGTAAATGGGAAAAACTGGCTAGAAATGGAAAGAGGTGGCACTAAATTGGTAAATGTTGGCGGATTATTGGCAAGTGTTGGCAGGAAATTGGCCTGTATTGGCAGGAACTTAACATGTGTTGGCAGGAGATTGAGAATACTTGTAAGAAATCAGTATTTGGCAAGAAATTGGGAAGAGTTGGCAGGAAATTGGGAAGAGTTGGCAGAAAATTGGGAAGTTTGCAGAAAATTGAAAAGACTTGGCAGGAAATTGAAAAGAGTTGGCAGGAAACTGAAGAGTTGGTAGGAAATTGGGAAAATTTGGCAAGAACTTAGAAAGAGTTGGCAGGAAATTGAGAAGAGTTGGCAAGAAATTGGAGAGTTGTCAAGAAATTGGAATGGAAAGAGTATAAAAAAAAAAAAGAGGCTTTATTTCATTAAACTGTTGACAATGTGTAAGACGTAGGAAAAGCAGAATAAAAGGAAGAAGAAGAAAAAAAGGTGGGAGGAGGAGGAGGAAGTGGAAGAGAAAGAGGAAGAGGAGACAGGGGAAGAGGAAGAAGAGATAAAAATGCGACATATCAGAAGAATTCCAATGAAGAGATCTGGCTAGCTTATTTGAGCCAGGCAGCAGCTACAGATGGCTTCCAGCACCTTCACCTGCCACCACGTAGGCATTAATACCCACCGTCTGCACTGTGGAGAGAGAGAGAGAGAGAGAGAGAGAGAGAGAGAGAGAGAGAGAGAGAGAAGCCGCACACGCGCGCACACACGCACGCACACTCACGTACTTGGCCCCCCCCCCACACACACACACACACTGATTTCAGTGATCCCCTCCCCCTCCCGCCTGTTATATATATGATAATGGCAAAGACAGCTGCCATGAGTAGGGCAGGGGAGGGGAGGGGAAGGGAAAGGGAAGGAGGGGAGGAGAAATGCAGGGAGGAAAGGGGAGGGAGCAAGGGCAGGGGAGAATAGAGAAGGAAAGAGACTGAGGGAAGAAACTGATGGAGGAAGAGGGAGGGGGCAAGAGACAGGTGGATGTAGGATGTAGAGGGGATGGGGTGAGGGGAAGAGGGAGGGGAGAAAGGAAGAGGAGGGGGAGGGGGATAGGAAATAAGAAAAGGAGACTAGAAGCAATGGAGGAATAAAGGGAGAGGGGAAGGGAGGTAAGACGAGAATACTCGGTTGGAGGACAGAAGGAAGGGAGAGGGGAGGGAAGGTGAAGGGGAGGGAGGAAAGGTGAAGGGGCGAGGGGAAGGGGAGAAAGAAGGAGGAAGGGAACGTCAAAAGGTCTGGGAGAAAGAGAAGGAAAGAGGAGGGGAAAATAGGAGGAACGGGAGAGAAGGAAGGGACAGTAAGGGATGGAATGGAGGAAAGATGGAAAGAATTAAAGGGAAGGGGGCAGAGGAAAGGACAGAGGAAGTCGACAAAGTGTGGAGGGTGGGGAGGAGCAGGAAGGAGGACGGGACAGGAGAAAGTAATGGTATGAGGAAGAAAGAAGAGAGAGAAAAGAATGTAGAAAGGAATGAGAGGGTACGGAGAAAAAGACGACTTTATAGAATGGAGAGAAGGAAGGAGGAGGGGAGGGAAGTGAGGTGCAGTGGGGAGATAGAGGAGATGCTTAGAGAGAGAGAGAGAGAATGACAGGTAGTCACCGCAAAAATCAATGCGCAGGTAGGATAGGATGGTATCCTAAATGATCAATATAGCTCATGAATTTTCAGTATGATTTATCTAAACTCACTATATATATATATATATATATATATATATATATATATAAAATACGAACCAAAAAAAAGTCACAAGCAAGCCATATACGGCATGCTGTAAAAAGCAGGTTTATCAACACGGGAAAAAAAATCGTCGTTCAGTTTGCAGCAGCCATCGTCCGGTGTGTCAAATTGCTTGGCGTCAAGTGTGCACAGATACTTTTGGTGTGACCGTACATGCAATAGATAGCTAGATTGACAGATAGATTAATCGATAGATAAATACGTAAGCAGATACATACTTACCCTGAGAGAGAGAGAGAGAGAGAGAGAGAGAGTTGGGGGAACTTTTTAAGTTTTTAAGAATAAATAGCAAAACAATGAGGAGGAGGAAGAATGGATGGGAAATAAGAAAAAAAAAATAGAAGATGGAAACAGATTATGCACCCCCCTCTCTCTCTCTCATCCTTTCCCTGGCTACATTCCTTCTGCCTCTTGGCTCGCATATCCGTCCTCTCTTCATACTCTCCTTCTCTTCTCTCCAACTCTCCTTTCCTCCCTCTTCTTTGTCTTCTTGCTTCTTCCCTCTTTTATTTTTTTTCAAATTTTTTTCCATCGTCCACGTTACTCTTTTTTTCTTCATCATTTTCTACACATCTCTCTTCCATTGCCTTTATTTAGGTTCCCCCCCCCCCGCTTTTTCTGTTTTCTTCCATATCCCATCCTTCCTCTTTCTTTTTCTCCTTTCAGCTCGTCCTTCCCTTACTTTCTCTTTGCCCATTCCATTGATCTGCCAGTCTCCAGTATTTCTTAAGACGGATGAAAGCTGAAGAGGAAGTGGTTCTAATTGAAGGCATTCTCTGGCATTCATCGGTGTCTGGGAGTGCCTAATGTAACAAAATTTTGCATTGTGTTAGACCTCCACAAGGAACAGTTTAGAACAGGGTGGAGTCTGCAAGGGCCGCCCTACGGGGAAGAGGAGGATGACCCCTTGAGGTTCCGATCAGCGTCAGGATGCACGGTCAGTTTTTTACAGAGAAAGTTCAACATTTTCATGCTTTAAACCAACACTAGGAGCAGGTTTTAGGATGATTGGATCTCCCCCCCCCCCCCCAGCCGGGAGGCACTCCCCAAAGGGAACAACTTTTTTTTTTTTTTTCATAACCTAGGATCATGAAATTTTGGCCACTGTTTTACGTTCACTACGACCATGTTTTAGGCACAGTGTGACCCTTTCGTCAGTAAGGAAATACTTAACTCCCATATTGAAAGTGTCAGCAAATCGAACCCAAATACATATTTAATTACATCAAAAGCAGAAAGGTATTAACACCATCAAGTGGACCACGAGCGTTAGCAAATGGAAGCAGACCAACCATGAAGTCGAAATGGCTGAAATTGTTGTGCTTTGTGTGTACAAATATTTACCTTCGAAAATTCAGGTTTGATTCCTTTGTCCTCCCTCATAGGTATAGGTGATAGTTGTAATATCAACAAATTACAGTAAATAAGAGAGATGACATTGCTTCCGATCATTAAACTGAAGGTCAGCAAAATATGTGGGTGTAACGGGATATCCCAAGAGTCTTAAAGGAGGTAAAATGAAAAGAATTCAAACCTCTGACTCATATTTTCAACATATCATCCAGGGTTGACTCTGTACCAGACAACTGCACTCTAACAAATGTGACTCCAATACTCACACGTTATCAATCTGGAAATTACCGTCCAGTCAACTTAACAGCTGTAGTTTGCATATCTTAGGAAACCATTGGAGACCAACTAATTAAGCATTTAGTACAAAATAGCCTTATCAAAAATTCACAGCATGGATCCTAGAACAATCGTCCATGTCTTATCAGTGTACTTCACTCTTTTTCTGTTACATAACGTGGAGAGACAGGCTGACGAATGAGGATATAAAGGAGCGTTGTGGTGTGGATGTGGATGTGATAGGAAACGTTATGAGGAACACACTGAGGTGGTTTGGCCATGTGGAGAGGATGGAGGGTGAAAGACTGACGAAGAGAGTGTATGTGAGTGAGGTGGAGGGGGGAAGAGGGAGGGGGAGGCCGAGGATGAGATGGAGGGATGGGGTGGAGAGGTATATGAGAGAGGGGGGTGTGAGTTGGGAGCAGGGCAGTGAAATGGCGGGGGACAGGGCGACTTGGAGGCGATTTGTTTGTGGCCACCCAAAACGGGATTGAGGCGTCTGGCCATAGATAGATAGATAGATAGATAGATAACTGATATACTGGATAAAAACAGATCAATCAATGATAAAGTGCCCCATACACAGCTTATTGAGAAATCTGGATCTGTGATGTCTGTGGCAATGTTCTAAAGTGGATTAAAAAAACAAACTGGCAAACCGAATGGCAACTGAGTCGTAATTCCTGGGAAAGAATCAGACGGGATAAATATTAAAAACGGAGTGCCAAAGTGTTCAGTTTTTGGTCTCATTCTGTTTTCAAGTTACAGCATTGACATTGACGAAGGGTTGTGTTGTAATAGAGCAGATACACTTAACCCATGACTACTAATTGAGAGAGATCCATAAACTATTCAACTATACTTAGATGTGGCAAAAGGTTTTAATACTGAAAAAATGTAATGACTTAAATAATGGAAATTAAAATTAAAAAGTTAGGCACACTGCGAATAATACTCAACTCGAGAATGTAAATGACGATAAATATTTAGAAATACCTGTATCGAATACTTTAAAGCCATCTTGAAAGTGCAAAGAGGCAGTAAGTAAACAAACTGGTCAAACTGATTTAAATAAGACAATAGGAGCCTCACGAAGTATTATTCATTTGTGTTCCCTCACCTGGAGTGCTGTGTCCAGGATTGGTCACCGCACGTAGAAAATTACATTGACAGAGAGAGAGAGAGAGAGAGAGAGAGAGAGAGAGAGAGCAATGAGTGGTGAGAAAAATTATACCCTGACTGAGGAGCAAGCCATATGGGAAATGATTAGAACTAATGCTGCGTAATTTGTCAGAACACAGGCTGTGGGGGAATCTGATCCAAGTACATATAGTTTTTCTTTTAGGTGATAATAGGGCAGTTGACTAGTACTTTAATGATAGACCTGTCAACTTACAGTAGGGGAACTGGCTGTGAAATTAACAGACGTTCCAGTCAAATGAAGCGAAGCATTCATTTTTTTTTTTTATCGAGGTGTAACTTGTGGAGTAAATAGTCTGGGAATGTCGTAGACAGCAATAAACATTTAAAAGGTTCTCTCTTCAAACATTTAAGAGTCGCTTGGGTAGGTATCTAGTTTCTAATCCCCAGTTAACCACGTCCACAGCTGAGTGATGAAAAAAAAAAAGTAATTTCTCCCACCCACATCAAGGAGAAGAGCAACAGCACAACACTGCAAAGCAGTTATTGGCACATTTCTCGTAGGGATTATGTTCATCCGTTCATATCAAGTTTCCATGGGTTTTTCTGTACTGCATAATGATCTTGCTCGGTTTTACCTGCCGACTTCGGCTGAAGGGTTTGGTGGGTTGGGGGGGGGGTTGTCTTGTTTTTTTCTCTCCTTTTCTTCCTTTCACAGACAAGTTACCTTTGTTGTAGCCAACCCTGTAACAAACAGTCTCGAAAGAACCATACTTTGTACTCCTTCGTACTCATCGCCTGTCCTCCTTTCTCACTCACTCCATGCGTACCTACCCTCCTTCCTCCCTCTAGCTTCTCTCCCTCTTTTCTTTTAACTTTCCTTCCCTGTACCTCCCTTCCTCCCTTCATGCATCTTCTCACCTCCTCAGTCTCTGCTTACTTCCCTTCTTCCCTCCCTTTCTCTATTTTCCTCTCTCCTTTTTTTCTGTATCATTCCCCCCCCCCTCCATTCTCTTCTCACTCCCCACTTCCTTGTATCCCTCCCTCTCCTATCCCTCTTTCCCTCTTTTCTTCCCTCACTATACCTCCCTCCCTCCCTGCCTACTTCTCTTCTTCCCTCCCTCCCTTTCCCATGATATCCCTGTCTTCTTCTCTCCCTGCCCCCCCCCCCACACCTTCTCTCGATGCCTCTTCTTACCTCCCGCCTTCCCTCCCTCCCACCCTCCCTTGCTCCCTCCGTCCCTCCCTCCCTCTCTCTCCTGTTGCTCTATCCATCTCTCTTTCCTCTCCTTCCCCTCTCCTTCCCTTCCTGTCCCTCCCTCCGTCCCTCCTTCCCTCCATGCATCTCCACACTCCTGACTCCCTGCCGTCACATTGCTGTCACTGGCCCCCATTTGCTGTGATTGAATGTTTGTGTGTGTGTGTGTGTGTGTGTGTGTGTGTGTGTGTGTGTGTGTGTGTGTGTGTGTGTGTGTGTGTGTGTGTGTGTGTGTGTGTGTGTGTGTGTGTGTGTGTGTACGTACTTCTAATGTATCTATCTCTCCCTTTCCGTTTACTCTCATCATCTCATTTCTCGCATCCTCCTTCATTTCCTTCCTTCCTTCTAATTCTTTCTTGCTTGTTCTCTTCCTTCCTCTGTTTTCCATACTCTTTCTTTCATCCCTCCTTCTGTCAGTCTTTCCTTTAATTCCTTCCTTCCTTGCCTTTTTATTATACATTCTTCCTTTCGCCCTGCATTTGTACTTTTTCTCTCTCTTCCTCTTTTTTTGTTTCTTGTTTTACTACGCAGTTTATTTTGCTTTATTACAGATTATTTACTTTATTTCATTGCCTTTTTCCTTTTTTCATTCTTTAATTATATAATCTTTCCTTCTTTCCTCCCACTCATTTTTTTACTTATATTCATCGTTCAGTATTTTTGTCTGTCAATTAATGTCTTTCCATCTCTTCGTGTCTAGGAATATGTATGTCAAGATGTATGTATATTTTTTGTTCCTCCTTTCACTTGCAGCCTCTCTCTCTCTCTCTCTCTTACTCACACCAGCGTACACGTACAGCATATCTGAAGGCACACACAGGTAAAGATACAGAACCAGACATATTTAAACATGTGCACATTGTAACCCCCCCCCACACACACACACGGTTTAATGTCTGTATAACTTCCTCATTACTGTTGAGCATAGCGTTTTTTTGCGTACACATGTACGTTTTTGCCGCTTCCAAAAGTTAATGAAGCCACGCACACACCAGCCTTCCCACGTGCTTGGGTATTAGAGTCAGATGTTCCTAAATGAGGCGCGGAATTTGCATACATATATACCGACCTCAGTGAAACTCGGAAATACATACACCAGCGTGAACACACACACACACACACACACACACACACACACACACACACACACACACACACCGGTGCTAAGGTTGTGAGTGAGTGGTTATTCTCTCTCTCTCTCTCTCTCTCTCTCTCTCTCTCTCTCTCTCTCTCTCATATCCTCCTGCATTTCCCTCCTTCTCCATTTTGCCTTCCTTCCTTCCTTCTTTCCCTTCTTCTCTCCCCCTCTCCTATCCTCTATACACTTTGCTTCCCTCCTCTTCCTTCTTCTCTCTCCCTTCTTACCCTGTCTCTTCCTCCTCCTCTGTTTCCTTCCTGTTTCTCATTCCTTGCCTCTCTTTTCTTCTCTCCTCCTCCATCTCTATCCCTCTCCTCCATCTATATCCCTCTCCTCCATCTATATCCCTCTCCTCCATCTATATCCCTCTCCTCCATCTATATCCCTCTCCACCATCTATATCCCTCTCCTCCATCTATATCCCTCTCCTCCATCTATATCCCTCTCCTCCATCTATATCCCTCTCCTCCATCTATATCCCTCTCCTCCATCTATATCCCTCTCCTCCATCTCTATCCCTCTCCTCTCTCCCTCTGTCTCTCCTCTCTGATCCCCTTCCCCTCTCCCTCCTTCACCTAATCACGTACCTGCCACTAATGGAACACCTGCTTAACCCTTCTCGCTATTACATCACCTCTCTCTCTCTCTCTCTCTCTCTGCTACGAATATAGTGGAAATTGAAGTGAAAAGGCGATTTACATGGGACAGAAAATGAAAGAAAACTGGTTTCCTGGAGAAACGATTGAGAGAGAGAGAGAGAGAAAGAGAGAGTAATTACATAGTCTAACCCTCCTTGCTCTTATTGTTCTTTATTCTCAGTTTTTCTCTTTCTCTGTCTTTCTCCCTAATTCTTCTGTCTCCTCCTCCTCTCTCCTCCCCTCTCTTCCTTCTCATCCTCTTCCTCCACATTTTATAGCCTGCTCGAGTTTTCATCTCAACTTCCTCTAAGAGTTTAATTTTGCCGTCAAGGCGTTCATTCTCTCCTCCTCCTCCTCCTCCTCCTCCTCCTCCTCCTTTTTTGCTTCATTGTTTTTCCTCTCTTGATTTTCTTCTCTCTTTCTCCCTGCCTCTCTTCTCCCCTGTTCTTTTTTACTTTTCCTACCTTGTGTTATGTCCTCCTGTTTCTCTGTCTCCCGTCTCTCCTTGGCCAGCCTCTCTCCACCTTCATCTCTCCTCTTCATTCTTTGTTGCTTTCTCTTTATTCATCTTCTTGTCATTTCCTTTTCTCATCACTTTGCTCTCTCTTCTCACGCCTTCTTTTTGAGCTAATCTGTTTTTTTCTCGTTTCCCTGTCCTTTTCCCCCTTTAATATTCTTCTTTCTTCATCTTTCTCCTTTTTTCTCTTCTCCGTCCATCCTTGTTTTTTTCCGCCTTGGCTCTTTTCGTCCATTCTCCCTTTCCTCTCTCTTATCCCTGATCTTTCTCGTTATATCCCTCTTAATTCCTCTTATTCATCCGTCCCCCCCAGCCCGCTCTCTCTCTCTCTCTCTCTCTCTCTCTCTCTCTCTCTCTCTCTCTCTCTCTCTCACACACACACACACACACACACACACACACACACACACACACACACACACACACACACACACAGGTATGTTCCAAGAGAAAAAAACTCAGACAAAGCACTTGAAGTCTTATGTTTGCCAGCTTGCTTAAAGCCTCGCTTCTGAGAATGTTGTTAAGAGTCAGGTTAGTGAGAGAGAAAGAGAGAGAGAGAGAGAGAGAGAGAGTCCATTGTTTTACTAGGCAGCATCACAAGGGAGGTAGTGTGGTAAATTATAAAAGAGAGAGAGAGAGAGAGAGAGAGAGAGAGAGAGAGTCCATTGTTTTACTAGGCAGCATCACAAGGGAGGTAGTGGTATATTATATATAAAGAGAGAGAGAGAGAGAGAGTACAGTGTTTTACTAGGCAGCATCACAAGGGAGGTAGTGTGGTATATTATAAAGTAAGGCAGAGTGAAGCACAGGATTGCTGATATACCCAAGGGAATGCAAGATGGTCTCCACACAGCCGCACTACAATGACATAACTCTGTGCAAATTGCCATGACGATTGATAAACATAGAAATACACAGGATATTAAAATATGCGTGATTATATGGCCAGACGTTTGACCACATTCATTTCTTTTTATAAATCCTAAAAAGAAAAAAGAAAAACAAAGTATGGGGCTATCGGTCCACGGCACAATTGTGATAGGTTTGGAGAGAACTGGTGAAGAAATAAAGGAACTGCGGAGATAAACACAATGGGAGGAAGAAGAGCGAATGAGAGGACGTAGAAAAAGACACACACAGTCCTAAGGAGTTGCTTTGCCTCTGATAAATAATGTTTTTTAATTTGTATGGAAGAACTTTGCATACAGATTTCCTGCTGGTGATTTAGTGTAACCTGTACTCTAAGGTTTATTCTCTCTCTCTCTCTCTCTCTTGCATTTCGGAATGAAGAAATCTTGGATTTTTCTTTTTTTTGGCCTCAGAATGATTAGGTCTTGAATTTGGCCTTAATTTTTTTCTTTGAAGGAACTATCTAGCATGGCTCTAGTTTTTTGTTCTTTCTTCATTGCATAAAAAAAAGAGATAGCATAAAACTGACAGCTTTTGTAGTGATGGATTTATCTATCTATCTATCTATTCCCAGACGCCTTTATCCCATACGAGGTGGCCACAAACACATCGCCTCCACTTCACCCTGTCCCCCGCCATTTCACTGCCCTGCTCCCAGCTCACACCCTCCTCTCTCATATACCCCCCCATTCCATCCCTCCATCTCATCCTTGGCCTCTCCCTCCCTCTCTTCCCCTCCACCTCACTCACATACACTCTCCTCGTCAGTCTCTCAATCCGTCCTCTCCACATGGCCAAACCACATCAGTGTGTTTCTCCTAACGCTTCCTATCACATCCACATCCACACCACAACGTTCCTTCACATCCTCATTTGTCAGTCGGTCTCTCCATGTGACTCCACATGCTCCTGTCAAATAACTTATTTCCACTGCTCTCACTCTTGACTTGTGTCCTTCCAACAACGTCCAAGCTTCACTTCCATACGTTAGAGTTGGTATCACAATACTGTCATGTAATAACTTTTTCACTTCCATGCTCACTTCCCTGTTTCTTATCACTGCCTTCAAGGAACCAGCAACCTTTCTTCCTTGTTGTACCCTTTCAATCACTTCACCCTCCAAACTTCCATCCAAACTCATCACAGTACCCTAGTACTTAAACGTAGTCACATTTTCCATTTCCTCATCATCCAACCTCACTAGGTGATAAAAATAGAAAATTAAAATATATAAGGAGAATATAATGACCATATAACATAAATTAGGAAAATGAAGAAATATATATATATATATATATATATATATATATATATATATATATATATATATATATATATATATATATATATATATATATATATATATATATATATATATATATATATATATATATATATATATATATATATATATATATATATATATATATATATATCAGTTGTGGTACCTTTTTGATATCTGGGGCTGGCCAGTTTGCTCGGCTGTCTCATATATATTAGTTTTTGCAACCGTATTTTTTTTCCATATTTTTGTCAGTTTCCTTTTTCGTCTTAAGTTTTCCCTCCTCCTTCACCTCTTGAGTAATTTTTCCTCATCCTCTCCTCCTTCCTCCACTCCTTCCTCTTCTGTATCCTTTGCTCTTTCTTTTTCTTCTTTATCATCACCATAACCGTCTTCCTTAAATTTATTCTCCTTTCTTTTACTTCCTCCTCCTCCCCCTCCTCCTCCTCCTCCTCCTCCTCCTCCTCCTCCATTTTTTCTTCTTTTCATCTTCGTCTCCCCTTTGCTTCGTTCTTTCTCTCAATTTTCCTTTCTTTTCCTTCCTTCGACTTTTTTTTTTCTTTAAATTATTCCAGTTTTTCTCAAACTTCCACATGTGTACATTCTTCACCATTTCTCTCGTCTCTCTCATTTTCCTCCTCCTCCTTTCTCCCTGTCCCTTCGTTCCATTATTCATTCCTCCATCTTCCCTGTATTATCCCACCGACCCTAAATCTCTCTCCCTTCTCTGTCATCATCTTCCATCATCCCTCTCTTCTCCCCAGTCTCACATCATCCACTAATCTCCATCCTTCCACCTCACCATTTGTCCACCTGACGCCACATTAAGCATTTTCTAAAACTCTCCACAAATGTCCCGCTGAAAATATCCTTTGAGGAATTAGGAGACAACTTTATGAGGCGGAAGTAGGTAAGTCATCCCTAAAATTCCCTCCATTTTCTCTGGAGGCGCGGCCATCTTGGGGATCCCCAGTGACCCCGTCGGTTTTGATCTACCCTCCTGGATTTTCCTTATTTTCCAGTTTTCCTCGGCGCCTTCTTCACTTCCCGGCTTGCTGGCACACTTAGCAGCATTAAAATGTGGCCCAAGTTTGCTAGAGATATAACTTTAATATTGAGAAAGCAAGATAAAATTGTGTTCATGATGGCTGGCTGTACGAGAGTTGGGACTGGTGTGGAATTTTCCGTGTTTTTCCCTTTTTCTCGCCTTCCCGGCTTGCCAGGAACCTTGACGGCCGAGAATATGACGTAGGTTTGTCTGGATGCGGGATATACGGGGCGATATACCTTTAACCCGGAAAAATTTACCTGTTGATGTTTGACATTACCAAAGATGGGATGATACATTAGATACGGCGTTCAGTTTTCTCGTTTTCTTTTTTATTTGTCTTATTTTTTTCGAGTCAACTATTTCATGCCTGGTATATAATCGTTTTTAATGTTTTTACCTCCGCCAACGAAATTCAGAACAGGTTATGTATTCACCCATGTTGGTTGGTTGGTTGGTTTTCCACAAGACTGATGGGCCAAAGAAGAAGTGATTCATTTTGGTGGTGATCTGAGTTCGAGTCCCGGTTCAGGACTTTTTGTTTTTTATTCTTCACAAGATATCTCAAAAAGTTATTGATGGGTTTTCGTGAAATTGTTTATGTGGGTCATGTGCCAAGGAAGATTTGATTAAACTTTGGTGGTGATCTGAGTTGTCTGATATAAGCGCTGGCGGAGGTATGCGCTCTCTGAGTGCTGTTTTTCTTCTTCCTCTTGCATTCGTTGTTTCTTTGTTCTTGTATGAGTTTCTTGTCTCTGCCTCTCCCGAGTCTAATCAGAACTTTAGTACGTAACAGTTTTCAGACCCACTGCCGATCCTTCGTGTTTCTCTCTCTCTCTCTCTCTCTCTCTCTCGGCAGTGTCACAGAAGTTTCAGGTAGCTGTGAAAGCAGTTCAGGAAGGAAGGGAGTAACTTTAGCGTTAGGGTTTATGCATGAGTCGTCCGTTTCTTTTCCTTATTATATTGATCGATCGTTTTCCTTTACGTTTGTTATTATTATTATTTAGTAGTGGTGGTAGTAGTAGTAGTGGTAGTGGTAGTAGTAGCAGTAGTAGTAGTTGTTGTTGTTGTTTTAGTAGTAGTATTAGTATTATTTTGTTTTTATCCTTGTTCTTGGGTATTTTTTGTGGACGGATGATGTGTCTTTATTGAGATAGCTTATTTTTTTTCTTAATCTGTACCATTATATAGTGATGATAGTAATACGTCTACCTTTACTACTACTACTAAAGCAACGAAAACGAAATGATTATGATAATATTAGTCGTAATAATAATAATAATAATAATAATAATAATAATAATGTTAATAGTAGTAGTAGTAGTAGTAGTAGTAGTAGTAGTAGTAATAATAATAATAATAATAATAATAATAATAATTATTATTATTATTATTATTATTATTATTATTATTATTGTTGTTGTTGTCATTGTGTTATTATTGTCATCGGATAAATCTGAGCGGTGGTGTGTATGACATTGGTGTATGTCATTGTGTATGTACATTGGTAAGACCCTTAATAAATTCATTACTGCTTCAAAGGTCCAAGTCATCACTGTTCCGAAAAACATTATATACTTTCCCATAACATACACGGGACCCCTTAGCTTCACACTGAGGAACAAACTTAAAAAACTTCTAGCTGAACACTTCCCACAAGTGTCACTTAGAGTTGTATTTAAAACCCAAAAAACTATCCAGAGTTTTTTCAAGGTAAAAGACCATTCCCTCACACTTACAAGCATCCGTTGTTCACCTCTTCACGTGTGCCAGCTGTAGGGCGGCATATATAGGTAAAACAAGACACCTAAAGACACGAATCCATGAACACTTAGGTCGTTCAGTTCGAACAGGCCAGTTAATCACCAATCCACCACACTCAGCAATACGGTACCACTCACAACAACACGACCATCCTTTCTCTCATTCCCACTTCACAGTTCTTGGTGGTAGCAATGACACGGACCCTCCCATTATGGAAGCTTTGTACCAATATCGTTTTAACCCTTCGATCAGTGACATGGCTTCCTGTAAACTGTTTTGTTTTCCACACTAAGTTTTCTACAGTATTGCACTTACTAGTTTACAGAAACGTTTTGCTTCCTTACTCCTACCCCATTCATTTTAGATTTTATTACTTATTGGTTTACGAACACGGTATTTTAACGGACTTCGTTTTTGTACTTGCGTGTTTTTAGTCTTGTTTTGATCGTTATAACATAATAATCTTAAATGTGTGTGTGTATATATATATATATATATATATATATATATATATATATATATATATATATATATATATATATATGTATTCAGCTGTGAGCCTAGGGTTAAGAGTTCGTTCCCTGAGGCCCATCAGTGGTATTACGTGCCCTACACCTCCACATCCGAGTCTTCTGGCTTGGGTGTACTTACCTTCAGCTCATAGAATTAGATATCATAGGCAGAGTCTTCTTGGTAACAAACAGACCCGGAAGGACCAATAGGTCTGTTGCTGTTTGCTTTCCTTTGTGCTCCTTTGTACATGTCACCACTTCGGCGCTAACACCCACCGTCCATACTGAATACATGCTAGGGCTGTCTCATACAGCACTGGTGTACTGGTATTAGCGGGGGTGTATTCACATGTCGACGGGTCGTTGGTAGATCAGGAAAGTCCCCTGTAACGAAATGCAAATCCTTGAAACTATTCCCTGCCCCAACCGAGATTTGAACCTGCGTTCATTACAACAGCAGACCACCTGTCGTCGTGGAGATGGGAACAGCTGGTGTTGCAGCAGGTGAGGGAATACCGTTGTACCTTTATTGAGTCTCTCATTCTGCGGGAACTTCCGAGACTAAGCGAGAAAATGGCCAGGTTTTACGAGATCGTGCGAGAATATACGAGACACTGCGGGAATTGGGGAGAGGGGTTGGGTGGGAGGGAGGTGGAGGGAAGGGAGAGAAAGGGAGGGGAAGAAAAAGGAGAGAGAGGAAGGGGAGGGAAGCAAAAGGAGGGAGAGGAAGGGGAGAGGAAGCAAAAGGAGGGAGAGGAAGGGGAGGGAGAAAAAAGAGGGAGAGGAAGGAGAGGGGCAGACAAGGAGGGCGTGGAGGAAGGGGAAGAGGGTGAAGAAGAAGAGTAGAGTTAAAGAAGATGGCGGAGTGGGAGCAAAGTGAAACGAAGGGGAAAGAGTTGGAGCAAGGGGAGGAGGGAAGGAGGCAGGGGAGACTGAGGGAGACAGACGGGGAGGAGAGAAGGAAAATTAGGAAAAAGGGAAGGAGGTAAAGGTAAAGAATTGGATCAAGGGGAGAGGAGAGGAGAGGAGAAACGGAGGAGGGATGGTAGGGGGAGAGAGATACTGTACTGTGAGGATATAATGAGAATTTGTGGGATGGGAAAAGGAGTGAGGGAAGAAGAGGGAGAGGAAGGGGCAGAGGAAGGAAGGAGAAGAGGAAGGAGGAGAAGGAAACTGGGAAGGAAGGGGAAGAAATGGATTAATAGTGGAGGGAACGAGAAGAGGAGGAAAGAGTGGGGGTAAAGAGGTGGGGGGGGGAAGCTAGGAAGGAGAGAGAGAGAGAGAGAGAGAGAGAGAGAGAGAGAGAAAGGAAAGAAAGATGGGAGAGTTGTAAGAATATGGATGAACTTTCCTTGGACTATATAAAACTGTGACACAGGACTAATATAACACAACGGCTTGGATAAGTGTGTATCTGGTACAGGTGTAAGTGTATATCTGTTGCAGGTGTAAGTGTATATCTGTTACAGGTGTAAGTGTATATCTGTTACAGGTGTAAGTGTATATCTGTTACAGGTGTAAGTGTATATCTGTTACAGGTGTAAGTGTATATCTGTTGCAGGTGTAAGTGTATATCTGTTACAGGTGTAAGTGTATATCTGTTACAGGTGTAAGTGTATATCTGTTACAGGTGTAAGTGTATATCTGTTACAGGTGTAAGTGTATATCTGTTACAAGTGTAAGTGTGTATCTGTTACAGGTGTAAGTGTATATCTGTTACAGGTGTAAGTGTATATCTGTTACAGGTGTAAGTGTATATCTGGTACAGGTGTAAGTGTATATCTGTTACAGGTGTAAGTGTATATCTGGTACAGGTGTAAGTGTATATCTGGTACAGGTGTAAGTGTATATCTGGTACAGGTGTAAGTGTATATCTGGTACAGGTGTAAGTGTATATCTATTAATGGCCAGGTAAATCGGTACACACCTGAACACTGTATTATCAGTGTTTTGCTTGTTACAGGTCAAAGCCTCAGGACACACCCGCACAACAGCATCGCTAAGCAGCTACTTTACTTAGCCTTAGTTGCCCTTGCAGGTTGCACTAGTAAGCAATAGCACTTGCCTTTACTTAGCCTTAGTTGCCCTTGCAGGTTGCACTAGTAAGCAATAGCACTTGCCTTTACTTAGCCTTAGTTGCCCTTGCAGGTTGCACTAGTAAGCAATAGCACTTGCCTTTACTTAGCCTTAGTTGCCCTTGCAGGTTGCACTAGTAAGCAATAGCACTTGCCTTTACTTAGTCTTAGTTGCCCTTGCAGGTTGCACTAGTAAGCAATAGCACTTGCCTTTACTTAGCCTTAGTTGCCCTTGCAGGTTGCACTAGTAAGCAATAGCACTTGCCTTTACTTAGCCTTAGTTGCCCTTGCAGGTTGCACTAGTAAGCAATAGCACTTGCCTTTACTTAGCCTTAGTTGCCCTTGCAGGTTGCACTAGTAAGCAATAGCACTTCCCTTTACTTAGCCTTAGTTGCCCTTGCAGGTTGCACTAGTAAGCAATAGCACTTCCCTTTCCTCCTTTCCTGTGAAATATTCTTGACAGCTTTTATATTGTACTTGGTAATCCTTCTCACTGTTTCCTACCAGCTTCGGCCTGAGGGTTTGGTTGGGGGGGGGGCTTCCTTGTTTTCTTTGTTAATCTTTAGCTCATAGAATACATTAGGTACGCTGGTAATATGGCAATCCTCCCTACAACATACAGAATGGAAACGACCTCTAGCACCCGTAGTCTTGTCGCGTAAGGAAACTCCCTAGTACCATTTCTTAACTGGTTTATTTTGCTTATTACACCTTAATGTCGTCCTGTGTGTTATACTCGTTTAAATCAAGCCAATATCGCCATACTCTGCATAAATAACGTACAGAGGGATATTAACCAGCCATAACCAAAAATAAATCGCCAAGGAAGAGGTGCTACGGAGCCCTCTTACCTGATGGAAATACGGGCCTAGATGTGTTGGTGTTTTCTTTCCTTTGTACGGAATTATATCAGAGTGGAGGGTAAGGGATGGGGAGGAGGGAGTGAGGGAAAAGAGAGAAGGGAAGGTGGGGGAGGATGGGAGGTTAGAGAGGGAGAGACGGAGGAGGGAAGAGGAGGAGGAGAAGAAGAAGAGAATGAAGAGGAGGAGAAGAATAAAAGGAAGAAGAGGTGGAGGAAGAGGAGGAGGAGGACTGAGAGAGAGAGAGAGAGAGAGAGAGAGAGAGAGAGAGAGAGAGAGAGAGAGAGAGAGAGAGAGAGAGAGAGAGAGAGAATGCCCTCTTTAGTCCTTGTTTGACGGACTACGATTTATTTTTTTGATTCTCTCTCTCTCTCTCTCTCTCTCTCTCTCTCTCTGTCCCACTTTTTTTTTTTTTTATCCCCTTCATCCTTCGTTTTTGTTCCTCTCCTCGGCCTGTTCCTCCCTCCCCCCACTCTCTTTTTCTCCCTCTCACTGTGTTTCAGTGAATTGCGCGAAGTCTATGCATATTTCAGACGTGAATATGCTCAGTTGTGGATTAAAGCTAGGTTATCAGAGAGAGAGAGAGAGAGAGAGAGAGAAATGACATGAGCATGTGGGAGGAAGTTGTACGTGACAGCAATGTTATGAACAATTATATATGTGTGTGTGTGTGTGTGTGTGTGTGTGAGAGAGAGAGAGAGAGAGAGAGAGGCAAATAGCAAGTCAGAGTGAGTGAAATATGAAAAGATAAGCAGTAATAGAGTAATAAAATAAATGAAATCACGAGTGAGCGAGTGAGAATATTAAAGCAAGCCAACGAGTAGGAATATGTGAGTGAGCGAGTTCAAATTTAAGTGTTAAATTGAGAATGTGACAAGGATAGCAACAGTAGCTCCAGCCGGGAAGATAATGGACTTGAAATCTAATATATCACGAGAGATGGGGGAGCATCTGCTTTTATTTGATGGGGTTATGGGTGGGGGGAGAAGGGGAGGTGGTGAGGGAGGAGAGGAAGAAAGGGAAGGTGAAGACAATAGAAGGAGGGATATGATGATGATGGTGATGATGATGATGATGATGATGATGATGATGATGATGATAAGAAGAAGAGGAGGAAGAAGAGGAAATGGAAAAGAAAATGAAAAGAAAAAGAAATAGTATAATATTAATACTACAAATAATAATAATAATAATACCAGCAGCAGCAACAACAAAACATTAATAATAACAACAATAACAATAATAATAATATTAATAATAATAATAATAATAATAATAATAATAATACGGCTAAAGTTCACTGCCTATCAAGTACACGGGGATAACAGAGGCAGATAATAATAATAATAATAATAATAATAAAGGTCACTGCCTATCAAGTACACGGGGATAACAGAGGCAGATAATAATAATAATAATAATAATAATAATAATAATAATAAAGTTCACTGCCTATCAAGTACACGGGGATAACAGAGGCAGATAATAATAATAATAATAATAATAATAAAGGTCACTGCCTATCAAGTACACGGGGATAACAGAGGCAGATAATAATAATAATAATAATAATAATAATAATAATAATAATAAAGGTCACTGCCTATCAAGTACACGGGGATAACAGAGGCAGATAATAATAATAATAATAATAATAATAATAATAATAATAATAATAAAGGTCACTGCCTATCAAGTACACGGGGATAACAGAGGCAGATAATAATAATAATAATAATAATAATAATAATAATAATAATAATAAAGGTCACTGCCTATCAAGTACATGGGGATAACAGAGGCAGATAATAATAATAATAATAATAATAATAATAATAATAATAATAAAGGTCACTGCCTATCAAGTACACGGGGATAACAGAGGCAGATAATAATAATAATAATAATAATAATAATAATAATAAAGGTCACTGCCTATCAAGTACACGGGCATAACAGAGGCAGATAATAATAATAATAATAATAATAATAATAATAATAATAATAATAATAAAGGTCACTGCCTATCAAGTACACGGGGATAACAGAGGCAGATAATAATAATAATAATAATAATAATAATAATAATAATAATAAAGGTCACTGCCTATCAAGTACACGGGGATAACAGAGGCAGATAATAATAATAATAATAATAATAATAAAGGTCACTGCCTATCAAGTACACGGGGATAACAGAGGCAGATAATAATAATAATAATAATAATAATAATAATAATAATAATAAAGGTCACTGCCTATCAAGTACATGGGGATAACAGAGGCAGATAATAATAATAATAATAATAATAATAATAATAATAATAATAAAGGTCACTGCCTATCAAGTACACGGGGATAACAGAGGCAGATAATAATAATAATAATAATAATAATAATAATAAAGGTCACTGCCTATCAAGTACACGGGCATAACAGAGGCAGATAATAATAATAATAATAATAATAATAATAATAATAATAATAATAAAGGTCACTGCCTATCAAGTACACGGGGATAACAGAGGCAGATAATAATAATAATAATAATAATAATAATAATAATAATAATAATAAAGGTCACTGCCTATCAAGTACACGGGCATAACAGAGGCAGATAATAAGTTGTCGCTGTGTCATTCTTTCCCTACAATACGCCACACAACCATAAATTTTACAGGCAGGTCCCTAACTGTACTGGTGGGTGAACAGGGACGTAGGGGAGACAGATAAGGGGAGGGGAGAGACGACTGGGAGGGGGAGGGAGAAGAAGGAGAAGGGGAGAGAAAGAGAGGGATGGGAAGAGGGTAATAAAGGAGGAAAGGAGGGGTGAGGGATGATATTGAGAGAGAGAGAGAGAGAGAGAGAGAGAGAGAGAGAGAGAGAGAGAGAGAGAGAGACTGGTAATAATAATATATAATAATTTACCCCAAACCCTTGTCAGGGGCAGCGCCGGCCATGTCAGTGTGGAGGAGGTGAAGTGGGTGGAGGTGAGGGTGGGGTGGGAGGACTTGGGGTGGAAGTGGGGGTGGGGTGGGTGGAATTAGTGTGGAGGTGGGGGTGGGGTGGATGGACGTGGGGTGGAGGTGAGGGTGGGGTGGGTGTAATTAATGAGGTGGAGGAATGGGTATGAAGTGGAGTGGGGTGGAGGTGAGGGTGGGGGGAGTGGGATTAAGAAGTGGAGGAGGGGGTGCGAGGTGGAGCGGGGTGGAGGTGTGATTTTAGTGGACTGAAGTAATTAAATGAAGTGGATCAGGGGGAGGGAGGTGGAGGGGGAGGTGAACAAGGCTTAAGATGGAGTGAGTCAGGAACACTGTGGGTACTTATCCCCCTTGGTTTTACTACTACTACTGCTACTACTACTACTAGTAATCTTCATCTTATAATTATTTTATTATTATTATTTTTATTATTATTAGTTATTATTATTATTGTTATTATTATTATTATTATTATTATTATTATTGTTGTTATTGTTATTATTAGTATAAGTATTTTTATTATCATCGTTGTTATTATTATTATTATTATTATTATTATTATTATTATTAATTTCATTATTATTAATATTTGCTGAAGTACCCTTTTCTAATACTCTTGTGACAGGTTATGAATTACTTTTAATGTTATGGTGTGACCACTTCTTTGGGACCGTAAGCCCTTTATGGTCTGTGTATCTATGTAACTCTCTCTCTCTCTCTCTCTCTCTCTCTCTCCTATTGACAAACAAGTGACTACGGTATTTCCCGCGGATGTAGCATGTCATCTGATCTGAGAGAGAGAGAGAGAGAGAGAGAGAGAGAGACATGGTGAAGGAGTAGAAGGTAGTCAGGTGAAGGAAGGAAGGGGGAGACGAGTAGGAGGGCGAGATGAAGGTGGAGGGTAAGGAGGAATAACGATGAATATAATTATGAAGACGAAAAATCTAAATCTAATGATATAATTATAAATACATTCAGCCACTTCACAATGTTGCTTAATTGTGCGTTTAATTAGTGTCATGACGTTTACAAACAAATCGTCAGTCAAATCCACAGGTTCATAAGAGGGGTTGCTGCGCAGATGTAGCAGAGGGAGAGTAATGGGAGGGGGGGAGGGTCTGTGGGGGATGAAGGGTGGGGGAGGTGGGAGGGGCTGGTTTGGGGTGGGGCAGATGTGTGAAATCTGGATGCGTATGGGAAAAGATGGTTTATTAAATGTTACAACTATACCGCTTATTCTGTAACTTCTGTAATTGTACATCATAATTAATGGTGAAGGTGTCATTTGAGGGCTGTAATTAGCCAGGGTTAATTAAGAGATCTAACAACTGAGCTGTGTGGAGGGTACCGTGAAATGTGTACTCTGATGCCGTCAATAAATATCAAGCTCATTTTTTACAAACTAATCCTCAGTTTCTCTAGAAAGTGTTGAGGCAGATTATAATGACGATTTAATTATGGGAGTAAAGAGACAGGAAAAGCGACGGTACTGTTGTTTCTTAGTCGTTGTTAAATGACGTAAATAATGAATGGCAAACTCATCAGGATACGTTTTGCTGTTTCCCGGAGAGAGTGAACGTCTGACCGACTCTTCCTGCCTAGTCTGGTTGATGGATGTCCGTGTTTTTTTCTGTGTTTTTGCGCGTGTGAAGATAAGAACGGGAATATTAGGAGTGGAATCAAGAGCTGTGTGGCTTGGAGTGGGCGTGAGGGTGACAACGAAGGGACCAAGGTGACGAAGGAGTGTTGTATAAGGTTTGTAAACGAAGAATTACAGGACATTATGTTACCCGTATCATCTTGTCGGTCGGTATTTTGTTGGGCAGGAAAGTGAAGAAAGGAGTTTACGAGGGTTTATATTTTTCTAGCAATGTAGGCTGATAAATTTTTAGTATATAGGTAGGTGAAGGAACAATTACACATGATACATGTTCTTGCAGTTAGGTAG
This sequence comes from Coenobita brevimanus, assembly GCF_032717465.1. NCBI lineage: Eukaryota > Metazoa > Arthropoda > Malacostraca > Decapoda > Coenobitidae > Coenobita > Coenobita brevimanus. Next base: position 46,555,645 of record NC_137021.1, read on the forward strand.
TTGTGTATAATAAAGAGGTAAGTGGGTAACTGAGTGAGAGAAATACAGGGTGATATGAGAATTATGTAAGAAGACAGATAGACAGCGCAGCCAAGGTGGTCTGGTGGTAGCGTGTTGGACTTGTGATCTACATGTGACCCTTTCTTTTTCTCTATGTGTTCTAAGGTTCTGTAATCTCAACATATATCCGGGCTATTTCTACTTAAGAAATTGAGTGGCTGGACAGTTATAGTCAGTGAATTGCCTTGTGATAGACCGGTACAAAGGTGGGTAGTTAGGTAGACAGCAAGAAAGCCATTCTTGTATACACCCCAGAAGATAGACAGACATGTAACAAGGAAAGTAGGTAGAGAAGCGGTGGTGTTGACTACTAGATAAGTTGACTCGTATATAGATAGATATAAATTGATATATATAGGTATAGATGAAGAAACAGAGGTAGATAAATGGGTAGCCAAATATATAGCTTGACAAAAAGATGAAAAGTGGAATGAAGAAGACAAAGAGAAAAGAGTAATGGAATGGGTAAATGCAAAAAGGAGGAAGGAAGGAGGCAATGGTGTGGGGAAAAAGGAAGAGAAATGCAGAAAGATGGGAAAGAATGGAAAAATTGAAATAAAAGATAAATATAGTGAGCAAAAAGAGGAAGGAAAGGAGGAAAAATGGAGGAAGTAAGTAAAGACTAAAAGGTGAAAGAAAGGAGAGATTAAGATGTGGTGAAAGATAATCAAGTATCTCTCTCTCTCTCTCTCTCTCTCTCTCTCGTAACCGTTTCCTCATTTCCTCACACTATCTTTCCATCCTTCCTTCCCTCCATTCCTTCCTTCCATCCTTCCCTCCATCCCTCCAATCATCCAATTACGGCTGATCAAAAAAGCTATTCGATAAGCCTTTCCTTTTTTCCCGTAACGAACAGGAAGGCTAAATATAATGCTTGTCTTTACTTGTGTCACTCTTTCACTCACTCACTCGCTCACTAACTCACTCACCCACTCACTCACTGTGCTGTTTTGGGGAATGGGGTGTAGGGTTTATGTAAGGCGTGTTAGGCTAAAACTGTCCCCAGTGGTAGACCTTCGCCCGGACCAGGTTTCAGGCAGGGTGGGACGCCAAGGATATTTATTCCTACCTCATAACTAAGGCTCAGCGAATGTCATGCCACCAGTGTTTACTGTGCAGGTGGTGACAGTGGCCCAGTTCCGTCAGATAAACACAAACCAGTCTTAGTTACACAGACAGGGGGTCCAAGTCGAGCAAACACAGCTGCATCACCATAAACACAACATTAATATGCGGGTTTAAGTCATCCAGTCAGTTCCTACAGCCCGAGCAGGTCAGGTTTATTTTATCCACGAAACTGACACGAGCAGGTGTAACTTTGTGGAGCCCGTCAGTAGTGGCGAGTTATAAAATTTCTGCATGATTTGGTTTACCTTTGGAGGGGCCGTGTGTAGTGACGGGTTAAACTGATAAAACCCCTATAGAGTTTGGTTTACCTTTGGGGAACTGTGTGTAACGAGTTAAACTGATAAAACCTCTATAGAGTTTGGTTTACCTTTGGAGGGGCCATGGGTAATGACAGGTTAAACTGATAAAACCTCTATAGAGTTTGGTTTACTTTTGGAGGGGCCGTGGGTAATGACGGGTTAAACTGATGACGATCTGTTTAACTTTGGAAGGACGGTGTGTAGTAATGAGCTAAATAGATGAATTGGTTTATCTTTGGAGAGACCGTGTGTAGTGACGGAGTAAAAAGATAAAACTTCTACAAGATTTGTGTTCATATTTTAGAGACTGTGTAATGAAGGGTTAAAACAGTAAAGCCTGTAGACGATTTAGTTAAACTTTGGAGAGACCCTGTGTAATGACAAGTTAAAAAGATGACAGATTGGTTTACTTCAAGAAACCCTGGGTGTAGTGACGAGTTAAAAAACAAGAAAACTTCTTCACACTATGGTTAAACTTTAGAAGGACGGTGTGTAATGATGGGTTAAATTGAGAAAACCTCGCGATCTGATTTAACTCTTGCGGGGACCGTGTGTAGTGGCGGGCAGAAATGATAAAACATTTACACAATTTCGTGTAATTTTGGAGGGACCGTGTGTAGTGACGAGTTTAAAAAGGTAGAACATCCACTCGATCAGGTTTAACTTTGTAGAAACCGTGTGTAGTGCCGGGTTAAAAACATAAAACCTTTCCAAAATCTGGTTTAACTTTGTTAGGGACCGTGTGAAGTAACAAGATAGTAATTGTCTCCACTAATCTTATCACAACCTGATTTCTCTCCATAATCTGCATAAAGACGTCTCGAGGTAGAATGAATAACCTGTAGTATTCATCCCTATTAACGACAGTCTTCACTTATTAAACTAAACACAATCCTCTTACTGGAACAAGAAATATATAGGGAGGAAGTGAATACATAGGATTTGAATGTGGTTGATGTTTGACAGGCTGACATGACACCTGGACAGCGTGACAGCCAAATGTTTGTATGTTACACCTTAATCAGGTAAACCTGTGGAATAGAGAGAGAGAGAGAGAGAGAGATTGTGCGTGTGTGTGTGTGTGTGTGTGTGTGTGTGTGTGTGTGTGTGTGTGTAAGGGAGTATGAAAGGGGGTAGCCCATTCTCAACTGAGTCTATGCTGAAGAAAGGAGGTACGAAGGAGGAGGAAGTGGAGGACGGTGGAGAGGATGAAGGCAGAGGGAAAAATAATTTGAGGAAAGCAGTTGAAAGGGGAGAAAAAAATAGGAAAAAATAGGAGGCAGTGGAGGAATTTGGAGCGCAGGAGTAGGAGGGAAAAAAATAAAAAGTGAGACAGGAAGGTGGGAAGGAATGAGAATGGAGATGAGAGACATGCTTTCTGAGTAGTAATATTTTTTCTTTCGTTTTTTTTTTTTTTTTTTTTTGCTCAGTTGTGTTTGGTTGTTTCAGACTCGCAAACATATACATGAATATCACACACACACACACACACACACACACACACACACACACACACACACACACACACGATCTCTCTCTCTCTCTCTCTCTCTCTCTCAGGTTTTATTTATGCAAGTAATATTGTCAATTCTTCCTCTTTTTTTTTTTCTTCTTCTTCTTCTTCTTCTTTGTCCTCCTCCTCCTCCTCCTCCTCCTCCTCCTCCTCCTCCTCCAAACCCTCTTGCAATATTTTCCTCGCCTCTGCATTTCCAGTATTCAGTATCAGGTTCCAAGGCTTCCCCTGTGGACCTGTAGACAAAAACACAGCCCCTTGTGTATGTGTGTGTGTGTGTGTGTGTGTGTGTGTGTGTGTGTGTGTGTTTATGTCGGACAAGTTGGCGTTCTTTATCTGTTTAGTCTATTTTTCATTTCCGTTTATTCCGCTCCTCATTTATTGCATCTCTCTCTCTCTCTCTCTCTCTCTCCTCTCTCTCTCTCTCTCTCTCTCTCTCTCTCTCTCTCTCTCTCTACTCTCTCTCTCTCTCTCTCTCTCTCTCTCTCTCTCTCTCTCTCTCTCTCTCTCTCTCTCTCTCAGACTTCATGTTATCAGTACAGTGTTTTTACATCTCTCACAAATCTTCGCTGGGGTTTTCTCCACATGTGTTCAGTGTTTTGTGTTAATTTTGTTCTTGCAGTTCGTTCCTGGGTGTGTCCCTCTGTGTGTTGTCTGGTTGTTTGCTAATCTATCTATCTATCTATTGCCAGACGCCTCAATCCCGTTTGGGGTGGCCACAAACAAATCGCCTCCAAGTCGCCCTGTCCCCCGCCATTTCACTGCCCTGCTCCCAACTCACACCCCTCTCTCATATACCTCTCCACCCCATCCCTCCATCTCATCCTCGGCCTCCCCCTCCCTCTTCCCCCCTCCACCTCACTCACATACACTTTCTTCGTCAGTCTTTCACCCTCCATCCTCTCCACATGGCCAAACCACCTCAGTGTGTTCCTCATAACGCTTCCTATCATATCCACATCCACACCACAACGCTCCTTTATATCCTCATTCGTCAGCCTGTCTCTCCATGTGACTCCACAGGCTCCTCTTAAATAACTCATTTCCACTGCTCTCACTCTTGACTTGTGTCCTTCCAACAACGTCCAAGCTTCACTTCCATACGTTAGAGTTGGTATCACAATACTGTCATGTAGTAACTTTTTCACTAATCGCTCAAGATAATTTTGTTCTCGCAGTTCGTTCCTGGGTGTGTCCCTCTGTGTGTTGTGTGAATGTTTGCTAATCGCTCACGATAATTTTGTCCTTGCAGTTCGTTCCTGGGTGTGTCCCTCTGTGTGTTGTCTGGTTGTTTGCTAATCGCTCAAGGTAATTTGTTCTTGCAGTTCGTTCCTGGGTGTGTCCCTCTGTGTGTTGTCTGGTTGTTTGCTAATCGCTCAAGGTAATTTGTTCTTGCAGTTGGTTCCTGGGTGTGTCCCTCTGTGTGTTGTCTGGTTGTTTGCTAATCGCTCAAGATATTACCAGACTGTCTTTTCATATTCCCTGCCATCTGTTTTTCTCTCCGTCAGTATTTATCTACGCCAACGATTTTTTTTTTTTTTTTTTGTCCAACCTTGGGCATAGGCTTCATAGCCTGCTCCCAAGGCCCAGTAGTCCTCCTACATACCATACACATCTACATGTCACCACTTCGGCGCTAACACCCACCGTCCATATTGAATACATGCTAGGGCTGTCTCATACAGGACTGGTGTATTGGTATTAGCGGGGGTATTTTTACGACATGTCGGCGGGTCTTCTGGCAGATCAGGAAAGTCTGTTTTTTTTTTTTTTTTTTTTTTAATGAAATTCAAATCCTTAAACTGTTCCCTGCCCCAGCGGAGATTTGAACCTGGGTCCGGTAGGACTGCAGGCCACCTCTCTACCGACTGAGCCACCGCTCAGGCGGAGGTTATGTAATTACCCGTGTCTGTCTGTTGGTCTGTCTTCAGAATATCTCAAAAAGTTAATGCCGAATTTCGATGAAATTTTCTGGAGGGGCAGCCCATTGGTCAAGGAAATGTTGTTCAGATTTTGAGGCAGGTCCGGATCCAGATGCGGATCTAGGATTTTTTATTTAAATCTTGCAAGATAGATCAGTTTTACGAGTTTTTAAATGTCTACTAAACGGTAATGATTTTTTTTTTTTTGATGGAATACTGATACCGTCCTGCTTTTTGTCGTGGCATGGCCTGAAAACTACAGCCTGATTAGTATTGGTGACAGTGGCGTTGGCGAAGGTATACGCTCTCTGGGTGTTCTCTAGTTTTATCTGTCTTTCTGTCTGTTTGTTTATCTTTCTTTCTGTTTGTTCCATCCATCCACTCGCTTAACCATCCATCCATCCATCAGTACATTTGTCTATCAATCAGTCAGTCATTATCAGTCAGTCAATAAGTCAGTCAGGGTCTGTCCATCTGTCAATATATTGTATCGTCAGTCCTTATTTATCCATCTATCTCTGTCTGTCTGTATCTGTATCTCTTTGTATGTGTATCTCTTTGTATGTGCACCATTCATCCAATTTCCTTCCATCTCCCATCAGTCCATCTATCGGTCTAGCTGGCAGTCCATCAGCCTATATTATCTGTTTCCTACATTTTACCATTATTTTTTTCCATCCATTCATCCACTACGTCCATCTGCTTCGGTTATCCATCCATCCTCTGTCTGCTCATATCTGTGTTTTCGTCATTCATTTATGTCTGAATATATCTGTCTGTAATTCGATTTGGGTGTCCAGTCTATGTGTTTAATCTACCCATCTATCCATCCGTTCATCCATCCAGTCATCCGTCGATCGAGCCACTCATTCATCCATCCATCCAATCATCCACAGATGCTGCCATCCATTCCTTCATCCAAACAGTCATCCATCCATCGAGCCATCCAATCATCCATCCATCGAGCCATCCATCCATCCAGTCATCCATCCATCGAGCCATCCATTAAATCATCCATCCAGTCATCCATCAGTCGAGCGACCATCCATCCATCCATCCATCCAGCTATCCATTCAGTCATCCATCAGTCCTATTTTCTGTCCATCCATCCATGTATCTCTCCATCCATCCGTGCATCTATCCATCCATCCATCTATTCAGTCTGTCTATCCATCTATCCATCCATTTAAAACGCCCTGAGTTTATGATCCTACTTGAAGACCATGATGGCAAACTTTTCAGCTTTCCACCTTTGTAATGTTCCGTCCTTCTATCATTCATTCTCCCTCCCTTCTATGCCTTTTTTTATTCTCAGCTCCATCTGTCTGTTTATATGTCTACCCGTCTGCCTGTTCTACCTGTTCTTTCTTCTCTACTTGCTTTGTTTCTCCTTTGTTTCCTTCCTTCATTCCCTCCCTCCTACCTTCCTTCCATCATTCCCTCCTTCCTTCCTTCCTCGTCATTCCTTCTGCCTTTTCTCGTTGGTGTTTTATCTGTTAAAGGAGACACATCTTTTTTGTTTTTTCGTTGTTTCCTTCGTTCCTTTCTTTCTCCTGTTTTCTTTCTTTACTTTCTTCCTTTTCTGTTTTTATTTCCCTCCTTTTCTTTCATGTTTTACGTTCCTTTGTTCCATCGTCTTCTTGCTTTTCTTCTTTTTCATTATTATCAATTTTTTTCCATCCTTCCCAAGTTTTGCATCCCTTCTTTCATTCACTGTATCTACCCGTCTCTCCTTCCATCTATCCTCTTAACCTTTCTTCTTTCCTTCCTTCCCATCATTCATTCAGGTTTCTTCGTTCTCCCCATCCATCCATCCTTCCATCCAACCCTCCATCCACCCATCCCAATCCATCCATCCTTCCATTCAACCCTCCATCCACCCATCCATATCTCTAACTGACAATACTGCACATCTGTTCTTCTGTCCATCAGGTTATGCCTTCTCCCACCTTATTTATTTATCTTCCTATCTATCAGTGTCAATATATGTATCTGTGAATCAGTGTCTACCTCTGTGTGTCTACCTCCCCTACCTCCACCTTCCTCTTTCCCTCCTTCCCTCCAGTCATTTCATACATCTCTCTCCCTCAGTCACTCATTTTCTGCCTGTCTATATCTGTTTACATCCACCCATCTGTCTGTCTACCTACCTATATCTTTCTGCCCATCTATCTATCTATCTCTTTCTCACACCTTCACCCCTCCCTCCCTTCCCCAATCATGCTATCTATCTTTCTTAGTCAGTCTGTCTCCGTCTATCTATCCATCTATCTGTCTGTCTACCTATCTTTCTACATCTATCCACTGTACCTTAAACTTCATCCTTCCCTTCCTCTCCTAGCCGTACCATCTGTCTGTCAGCCTATTTGTCCATCTATCTATCTCTGTCTCTCGCTTTCTGTCTGTGTGTTTAATCAAATCTATCTATATCTATCTATCTATCCGTTTCCATCTGCCTAATAAAATCTGTCCTTGCACCTATCTGTCTATGTCGATCTCTGTCTATCAATCTACAGTATCTGTCTATCTGTCCATCTACCGTATCTGTCTATCTATCTGTCTGTCTATCTATCCACCACGCCTGCACTCTGATGCATCCTTATTACCACTTTACAACCTTCTCAGACTAATCATCCTTCACTATCCCTTAGCAAATCCTCTATCCTCCTTAACCAGTCCATTCTATCCCTTAGGATGTTGTCTGCAGCCCTGTCCAGCCCTCAGCCAGTCCGTGGCACATGTTCTCGCCTGTACAGGAGGCTCCCTAGCACCTCTTCCTTGCGATTTGTTTTTGGATATGGCTGGTTAATAGCCTTTTGCACGTTTTCTATGCAGAGTATGACGATATTAGGACAGTAATATGTAATAAGCAAAATAAGTATCTTAGGAAAAGGTGTTAGGGAGCTTCCTTAACAGATGTCAATATAGGCCCATATCAGCCATGGGGGGGGGGGGAGCGGCTGGGGCAGGGAACAATGTAAGGATCTGAATTTCCTTAAGACTTTACTGATCTACCATAACACCCGCCGACATGTCGTAAAAACACTCCTGCTAATACCAATACACCAGTCCTGTATGAGACAGCCCTAGCATCTATTCAGTATGGACGGTGGGTGTTAGCGTGAAATGGTGACATGCGGAGGTGTATAGTACGTAGGAGGACTGCTGGGCCTCAGGGAACGGAATTTAAGCCTATGCCCAGAATCAAACGTTTACAAAAAATGACCCCTAGTAAATCTTCCCTGGACCCCTTCGGCCTTAAATCTTTTCCTCTCTGTCTCTGTCTCTGTCTGTCTCTCTCTCTCTCTCTCTCTCTCTCTCTCTCTCTCTCTCTCTCTCTCTCTCAAGTTTAGCCTTTATACCTCCTAAATCCTCCCTTACGGCCCTGTCCAGCACACACACACACACACACACACACACACACACACACACACACAGTCATGTTTCAGTTCAGTGTATGTCCCTTAAGTGCAAACCCATTTCTCTTCTCCCTCACCACCACCACCACCACCACCCCTCTCCCACTCCTCAGTACCTCTTACCCAATCCCACCAACCCCCCTCCTTACCTAAACCCCCAGTAATCTCTAACAACCCCACCAAAACCCCAACAACCCCCATCAGCTCCCCAAACCTCTCCCAACCTTCCGTAACCATCTCCAGTCCTCTCCACATCCCTCCATCCTTCCCTAACCCTCCCAGATTCTTCCGTAATCCTTCCCAGCCCTCCCTAGCCTTCCCCAGCCCTTCCTAGTCCTCTCAAGATGTTATCAACCCTTATTTTTTGTGCTGTTTATTCCTCTTTACCTCTGGCCAGACCCTCTCCAAGTCCTCTTACATTCCTGCTTAGCCCTCTGTAGCCCCGACTACCTCCCGTTAGCCCTATTAAATCATCCTTCACCCTTTCTCAGCCCACAGTAGCCCTTTAGTAGACCCTTTCTTCCCTTTCCTAAGCCTTAGCTTAGCATATAATTGTGCAATGGTAATACTGCTAGGTTATACATTACATATTGAGTTATCACTTTAGTAATGTCTAATATTTCACCTAACTTGTATGATGATACTGGTAATACAGAATTGTGCTATAGTTGTATCACTTATAATATTGTACTAACATTGTGGTAATACATAATTGTAACATTTTATGAATTGTTACAAAATATTGTGGTAATGCATAATTGTGTTGGCCTTATAATTGTAGTTACATTTTGTTAATGCAACTGTTACATAAGTGTCTTGGCCATATAATTGTAGTTAAAGTTACATAAAAGTTACATCTTGTTAATGCAACTCTTACATAATTGGCAAAGTGTAACATAATGCAATCGTTTGTCGTTACATAATTGTTACATATCGTTTGTAGTTACATAATTGTAGTTAAAGTTACATAAAAGTTACATCTTGTTAATGCAACTGTTACATAAATGGTACATATTGTTTGTAGTTACATAATTGTAGCAAGTGTAACATAATGCAATCGTTTGTCGTTACATAATTGTTACATATCGTTTGTAGTTACATAATTGTAGCAAGTGTAACATAATGCAATCGTTTGTCGTTACATAATTGTTACATATCGTTTGTAGTTACTGTGCGGTATTTACACCAGCCATGTCTACTTTATCCACCATCAATCACTACGCCATTCTCAATCATACACACAAACATTTCCACCCACTGCCTGATATGAACTTAAACATGAGGCACCAGTCTCTTCGGAGGCGTGGGTTCGTATCCCACCGCTGCCACCAAATGTCATATAAAGGCTTTGTATTTGCTTGTAGAGAAGTTATATATATATTAGACTTGTGGACGAGCGGTTGTTATACTTGAGTAGGTTTGTAAGTATATAATCTTCTTTCCCATTTGTCATTCAATGACAAGGAGAGGTAAAGAATAGTATGGAACTATTTTTATTTGTCTTGGAAATATTAACAAGTCTCTCACACAGAGCGAAGTATAAAGTAGAGTCCCGGGAGCTATCTACCTATTTCGCTCTCTCTGTCTCTCTCTCAAGTTGCTAAGCCCTTCTCCCTGCGACCTGTCTGTTCTATGGCTAGCTTCCTTCTGAGCTCTCTTTCCTAAATTCTGGTGTAGCAGGGGTTGTGTCACGTGTGTCCATTGTGATTGGAAAGTTCTAGAAGCCTGTATGTGTGTATGGTCACTAGGCGCTGTCGTGTGCCTATAAAGCATTCCTTGAGTTAAGAGTGTGTAAGCATGTTTAGCATCGCTCGATTCTTGCAGACACAGTACCTTCTCATCATCCGACTTCCTGCTTCTATCTGTCTCTCTATCTATCTATTTATCTATCTGTCTATTATGATTTGTAATTATAATATGGAGTCCTAATAGCAGGTCCTCCCGAGACATCTTACATTCACCTCCATCTTTACAGTCCTCACTATCCCTCCCTAGACCCAAGCAGGCCTTACCAAGTCCTTTCAAGACCCCACCAGCCCTCTTACACCTGTCTCAGCCCTTCTCAATCCAACCAAGCCCATTTAAGACCCCACCAGCCCTCTTATATCTGCCTCAGCCCAATCAGACTCTTTCAAGACCCCACCAGCCCCCATCAGCCCACACCAGCTCTACCCAGCCCACCTTCAGCCCTTACCAGCCCTCTCAAGACCCCAAAAGACCGTACCATGCCACTGGGCCAAGCCGGGTCGTGTGTCAGACTGAGAGTAAGGCATCACTGCACAAACGGGAGGGAGAGAGAGAGAGAGAGAGAGAGAGAGAGAGTTCCTTGTAATATAAAATGCAAAGAAAAACTGCTTACAAAGCATTAAAAAAAAAGGGAAAAAAATGATTAACAGGAGAAAAAGAGAAATGAAAACGAGAGAAAATGACAGTTACGAAGAGGAATGTGGAAGGGAGGAAATGTGGAAGGAAGAGAAAATGTGAGAATGTTAAGGTATGCGTGAAGATATGCGAGAGAGAGAGAGAGAGAGAGAGAGAGAGAGAGAGAGAGAGAGAGAGAATATAGATAGATTCGTACATAAGTTGATAAAGTGAGTTAATAATTGTGTGGCATTTTTTTTTTTTGGTTTTAGAGATACGAATATTTTTATAATTATTCCACATCCTTCTGTGTACGTCATTTTTAATACGTACATGATATACAGATACTTTGGTGTGTGCGCTGATTTATTATATTGTTATTGTTATAGTTATTTGTTATTGTTATTTATTATAGAGGTGTATTATTCAGTTTAATACTGAGAATTTGTTATACGGTACTTTATAGAGTTCATAATATTTTACTTGTTATATATTTGATTTGTGATTTTTTTTATGCAGTTGAAAAGTTTAGTGAATAGTGTGTGTGTGTGTGTGTGTGTGTGTGTGTGTGTGTGTGTGTGTGTGTGTGTGTGTGTCTGATGAGGCAGAGGTAGTATATGTAGGAAAATTAATCATTATTTTTTACCTTTGATAATGAAAATAATGAAATGTATTTAACTGGGTCTCATATCCTTATATCTGTCCAATAATACGAATATACCCATCTGTCCGTCTGTCTACCTTTGTTACAGATAATAATACATTTGTCTGTTTACCTGTAGCTATATATCGATGTATACTTTTAAATAAGAGTTTATAGAGCTGAGTTCATGTTTTTTTTTTAATTTCTTAATACTGCAAAACTTTGGTGTAATCCTGGACTCACACAACATCAAAGTAAACACTGCAATTCCCTCTAGTCATTAACTGTTGCCTGTGAGATAATGTCAATAAATAAGGCCAGTTGCTGATATGCTCTTGGTGGAAGTGACACTCGTGGTTGTCTTGTGTCTGTGGGGAAGCTTAGGTCATGTGCCACTGGAAATGGATCCGTCAATTACACAAGCACTACCACTAAGCTAAATCTGCCCTGCCTTGACCCTCACATGCCTTGTTGGTGCTGGAAGGTGGGATAATTCAGCATAAATTTACTCGTGGAATGTCTTGTCGTCACCTTGTTGCTATACTCCTTTTATTGTAACTTGGCCTAAAAATGTTATCTGTCAATCTTGAGTGTTGAGATGTAAGAATGGGTTAGCACTAGAATACGATGCTAGTCACAAAGAAGTGCTGTGGAAAGGATGTAGAGTTCAGTATTTTCTTTGTCTGTCATTGCTGAGTGAAGTAAGTTAAAAAAAAAAAAAAAGGAAAAAAAGTCTTGGCCAAGTTCAGGTGAAAGAACTATAGCCTGATGCAGAGGCCTAACCCAACTGGTTACTTTGACGACTGACACTGTGCTGTTTGGGTCCATGTCACAGCTGGAGGTCAGGTTACACACACACGACTGACACTGTGCTGTTTGGGTCCATGTCACAGCTGGAGGTCAGGTGACACACACACGACTGACACTGTGCTGTTTGGGTCCATGTCACAGCTGGAGGTCAGGTGACATACACACGACTGACACTGTGCTGTTTGGGTCCATGTCACAGCTGGAGGTCAGGTGACACACACACGACTGACACTGTGCTGTTTGGGTCCATGTCACAGCTGGAGGTCAGGTGACACACACACACACACACACACGATTGCTGCATCTTCACACAACTAAGGACAGGAACACAAGCATCACGTGAGACTTCAGCGATATATTTGGTGTTCAGTATGAGGTGTTGAATTGCATGTTGCCTGGCTGCACATGTGGCCACACCCCACACTGACTGACACATGTAATGAGCAAGAGTCTGGTCGGCAGTTGTCACAGTCAGGCTGGTGACTGCCTTTGTAATGCATTTCTGTTATTCCCACTCCGTTAGTCATATACAGGACATGCTACTGCACTCAGTGTGCATAATTTTACGAAAAGGCTGCAGTTAACCTACCGATGCGTTTTTGCTGACTCAGTATATGTGCGTTTTTGTAAGTAAAGGATGTTTTTTCTATCATCACAAGGCTAACAGTACATAGTGACTCAACCCATTGTCCAAACAGAATATGGCAATATCACACACACTGCTGCATGTGGTGAGGAGGAGGAGGACTACTGGGTCTCAGGCAACGGACTGTTCCATACACTGTAAAGTAAATAAAAAATAATTATATTTAGATATATGCCGGTTTGTAAAATCTTGTTTCTTCCCTCAGGTACGAGACTGATCCTCGCCTGTGTCTGGTGAGTGTTGATAGGCAGTTTTCTTTGTTTTATCGTTTTTTCCTGTTTTATTACATGTTTTGGATGTATAATTTTATAGTTTATTACATTATTATTTTTTATCATTATAGTTAGGTTAGTGGGGTCGCTCACCATCCATTCACTCAATGTATTGGTACCTTTAACTGACTGCACCTTGAGTGACTAGCCAAACTTTCCTGTAACCCAGACAGCCATTCACTACGTTGGGTGGTAACCATATAATCATAATGATGTCTAGTGGTCTAGTGGGTTAAGGCGCTCTAGCCGGATGGGGCCTGGAATGGTTTCCATGTGATAGACAGTTGGTTATCGTCATCATCATCATCACTTACTGTTCATTTTTCCCTTTCTTTTTATGTTGCCATTTTTACCATTGCTATTTCCTCCTCCTCCTCCTCCTCAGTCTCGGTCATACAAGAAGCAAAAGTTAGGTCGGAATGGCCTCAATGTGACTGAAGGCCTGGCTGAGGAGGAGGAGGAGCAGGAATAAAAGATATGAAGGAGGAAGAAGAGGAAGGTGAAAACGATGAGAAAGAAGAAGAGGAGAATGATGATGATGATGATGATGATGATGATGATGATGATGAGGAGGAGGAGGAGGAGGAGGAGGTGGTGGCGGAGGAGGAGATGAAGAAGAAGTTGGAGGAATAAAAAAAAAAATGAACGAGAAAAAAGAGGAAGATAAAGACGATGAAAAGGAGGAGGAGGAGGAGCAGGAAAATGTTTAAAAGAATAAGGAGGAGGATGACGGGAAATAAACAGAAAGAATAGGGGAAGAAATACTACTAGAATGAATGAAGGAGAAGAGGACGAAGACCAGGACTAAACAAGAGGAAGAGAAGGAAGGGAACTGAAGAAGGTATAAAGAAGAAAAGGGACAAGGAAGAAGTAGAAGGAAGGAGAGGAGGATGGCGAAGGAATATGTAATGGAGGAGGAGGAGGAGGAGGAATAGGAGGAAGATAAAAGGAATATGATGAAGGGTAGGAAGGATGCTGGATATTGGAAGGAAGCCAGAGAGAGAGGGGGGGGGGAGGAAGGAGAATGTGTATGTGTGTGTGTACTGGCAGGCAATCATGTTAAGGGTAAGAATTCGGCTGTGTAATATATGGGGCCCTAACGAGGTGAGTTTGTCGTTAACAGGAGTCCTAGATTACCCCCTCCCCCTTTCTCTCTCTCTCTCTCTCTCTCGTTCAAAATTTATTCTCCACCTCCTGTAACACACTGTAACACCAAGCCAACACCCTAATACCCCACCTCCTGTAACACACTGTAACACCAAACCAACACCTTAATACCCCGTCTCCTGTAACATACTGTAATACCAAGCCAACACCCCAACACCCACCACCAGTAACACAATGTAACACCAAGCCAACACCCTAACACCCCACCACCAGTAACACAATGTAACACCAAGCCAACACCCTAACACCCCACCACCAGTAACACAATGTAACACCAAGCCAACACCCTAACACCCCACCACCAGTAACACAATGTAACACCAAGCCAACACCCATCTCCTTCCCTCTCCTCCTTCTATCGGATTTCCACTGACAACTGAATAATATATTAGGTGGACAAATAACCCCTACATTTGCATCAGGGTTGGAATTTTGATCGTGTGTGTTTGTGTGTGTGTGTGTGTGTGTGTGTGTGTGTGTGTGTGTGTGTGTGTGAGGGGGTCCTGAATAGGGCTGCATGAGAGGATTTAGGAGGGATGTAGGCTAAACGTACAGAGAGAAAGTTAGAGAGAGAGAGAAAGAGATTCCAGTGTTCAAATTTTGCAAGTTGATTACTCTTTAAAACACAGAGGTTAATGTTCTTTTTACTCTATCTTGGCACAGATTTTCGTCCTTTTGCAGCTTACTCCAAGTAGCTCAGTGACAAAAAAAGACAGTACTGCGACCCTACATCCTTTGCACGTCACTTATTCGTGACTTGTACCGTATTCTCGCGTTAATTTATTGTTACAATCATGCATTCAAGATGGAGAGATGGCAATTTTAGGCCAGGTTAGAGTGAAGAGATAAAGAAGGCTGGTTTTTCTTTTTTTCGAGGGCATGAAATCATCACGACCATCATATCTATTATTATAAAATAACAAAAGCTGGAGGAGTGAAGAGATGAATATGATGATGATGATGATGATGGTGATGATGATGATGATGATGATGATGAGGAGGAGAAGATGAAACATGAGGATAAAGAAAAAGATGAAGGAGGAGAGGAGGAGGAGGAGGAGGAGGAGGAAGAATAAACATAAAGATAAAAAAAATGGAGGGCGAGGAGGAGGAGGAGGAAGAAGAAGAAGAAATTAAGGGAAGAGGTATTCAGGGAGAAGTGTTAGGTGTGCCACGGGTATTGCACACCAAGTAAAGTTGGAGGAGGAAGAGAGTAAGGGAGGAAGTATACAAGGGGGAGGAAGAGAGTAAGGGAGGAGGTATACAAGGAGGAGGAAGAGAGTAAGGAAGGAGGTATACAAGGAGGAGGAAGATAGGAAGGGAGGAGGTATACAAGGAGGAGGAAGATAGTAAGGAAGGAGGTATACAAGGAGGAGGAAGATAGGAAGGAAGGAGGTATACAAGGAGGAGGAAGATAGTAAGGGAGGAGGTATACAAGGAGGAGTAGCAGGTGTGCCGCGGGTGTTGTACACCAAGTAAAGTTGTAGGAGGAGGAGGAAGAGAGTAAGGGAGGAGGTATACAAGGGGGAGTATAAGGTGGGCCGCAGGTATTGCACACCAAGTCAAAAGCCAGGATTTATATTGCTTAGGCTTAATATAGCATGGCCGTAAATACCGCTCTGCTGCAAACTCACCTGCCAGTAACGTGTGTGCTGCGGGACGGCTCAGTCTGCTGGTGTGGGCGTGGGTGAGGCATTTGGAGTAGACTAAATCCAGGGTAGATACTGATAGACCAGGCGAGCCGTCCCCCCAGCACACGAGACTAGCCCGGCGGAGTGTCAGTGCAGGGTTATATATGGACCAGCCTGTGTTTTGTTGTTACCTAGCACTACTTGTAACACCCCTAACACCCCAGTAACACATTGTAACACCCCTAACACCTCAGTAACACATTGTAACACCCCTAACACCCCAGTAACACATTGTAACATCCCTAACACCCCAGTAACACATTGTAACCCCTAACACCCCAGTAACACATTGTAACATCCCTAACACCCCAGTAACACATTGTAACACCGCTAACACCCCAGTAACACATTGTAACACCGCTAACACCCCAGTAACACATTGTAACACCGCTAACACCCCAACACCCCAGTAACACATTGTAACCCCTAACACCCCAGTAACACATTGTAACACCCCTAACACCCCAGTAACACATTGTAACACCCCTAACACCCCAGTAACACATTGTAACACCGCTAACACCCCAGTAACACATTGTAACACACCTAACACCCCAGTAACACACTGTAACACCGCTAACACCCCAGTAACACATTGTAACACCCCTAACACCCCAGTAACACATTGTAACACCGCTAACACCCCAGTAACACACTGTAACACCCCTAACACCCCAGTAACACACTGTAACACCGCTAACACCCCAGTAACACATTGTAACACCCCTGACACCCCAGTAACACATTGTAACACCGCTAACACCCCAGTAACACATTGTAACACCGCTAACACCCCAGTAACACATTGTAACACCGCTAACACCCCAGTAACACATTGTAACACCCCTAACACCCCAGTAACACATTGTAACACCGCTAACACCCCAGTAACACACTGTAACACCGCTAACACCCCAGTAACACACTGTAACACCCCTAACACCCCAGTAACACATTGTAACACCCCTGACACCCCAGTAACACATTGTAACACCTCGCTTGGTATACCGTCACACCCTCCTCTGCGTTACGGTGTTTTCATAAGGCCCCTTCTACTCCCCCCCCCCCCCCCGCCATCTTTCTCTGTTCACACACATATTTCTCTCTCTCTCTCTCTCTCTCTCTCCCCCCCTTCCATAGTTAATCGTCTACATTTTTTCACTCGTCTTCTTCTCTACTTTTTCTCCCTGGGTCACTCCCTTTTCATGTCTTCTTTCCTCCCATCCTCTCCCTCTTTTCTTCTTTGTATTCCCTTCCCTTTCTTCCTCCTCCTCCTCTTCCTCCTCCTCCCTCACCTCATACTTCCTTTCACTTCTTCCCTCTCTTCGGCTCCTATCTCTTCTCATACTCTATCCGCTCCTCCCTCCTTTCCCTCCTCTTCCATCCCTTATCCTCTTCCTTCCCTATCCATTTTTTCTTCCTCTCCCCTTCTCTCCCTCATTGCTCGTCCCTCTCCCCCTCCCACTCCACCTTCCCACCTTTTCCTTCCCCCTCTTTCTCTTCCCCCCTTTCCCCCTCCCCCGCTTCCCCAGTCCCTCCTCTGTCCATCTGTCTTCCTCTCCCATCTTTCCCCTCCCTTTCCCTCGCCTTCCCCTCGCCTTCCCACTCCGCCTCCCTGTCTTTTTCATCCCTCCCTTTCCTCTTTTCCCTCTCCTCCCCTTCCCTTTCCCTCCTCTGTCTATCTTCTCTTTCGCACCCCTGCTCACCCCTACTTCCCTTCCCCTCACTCCTCTTTCCCCTCCCCTCCCACTATACTTCCCGACCTATTTCCTCCTCTTCCCTTCTCTCCCTCCCTCCCCTTCTCCTCTTCCCCTGTCCATCTCCCTCTCCCTCCCCTTCTCCTCTTCCCCTTTCCCCCTCCCCTCCCCGTCAAAATATTTAAATGAGTGTCCCTTAACTTCATATTAGTTTCAAGCAACACCAACACGCACAGGCTGCATGTTGGTCAGCACTGAGTAGATGAGAGAGAGAGAGAGAGATTTATCAGAAGTCTGTTTTCATAATTATTCTGTTGAATAGACTTGATAAAGAACTAAAGTTATTCCAAAGTTTGTGGCAAATTTCTTCTATATATATATATATATATATATATATATATATATATATATATATATATATATATATATATATATATATATACTGTGAAAGAGCCGCCTTGTTTGTTTGTTTGTGCTTCAGTCACGCCCAAACCAAGGGCCAGAGACCCCCAGACCCATATATATTCTGAATCAGGGTGACCCAAGGATGGTTTTAGGGGGGTCAAAATTAAGATTTGGGTCATTTGAAGTCATCTGTTGAGTGTTCGCCTTTGTCGGCCCGGGCAACGCCGGGTACTCCTGCTGGTTGAATATATATATAAAAACTTTACTTTTGTTTACACACGGGTCAGTCTCTCCCTTGCTTAGTTGTTCTTCACACACACACACACACACACACACACACACACACACACACACACACACACACACACACACACACAGTTACATCTCTCCTCTTCGTGGAACCTTAGAGAGAGAGAGAGAGAGAGAGAGATGTAGGTAGGCACATTACACATGTTGTCCTTCATAGTGAGTGACAGTGCTCATGCCGAAGGAAATATTAATGTCTCAAAAGTCATATGAAGAACCAAGGACCCCAAAGAGAGAGAGAGAGAGAGAGAGAGAGAGAGAGAATGGATATATTTTGTGTGTGTGTGTGTGTGTGTGTGTGTGTGTGTGTGTGTGTGTAAGTTAAAAGTAATATTACTCTCTCTCTCTCTCTCTCTCTCTCTCTCTCTCTCTCTCTCTCTCTCTCTCTCTCTCTCTCGTAAACTCACCGCTTGACAGGTGCCACACACACAGTTCACATATGTTGACAGAGTTACTCTTTCAAACTACGCTAATGGTGGTAATAGTGGTAATTGTAGTATTGTAGTAGTGGTAGCGGTGGTTGTGGTGGAGATAGTGATGGTAATGGTACTGGTAGTAGTGGTAGTAGTAGTAGGAGTAGGCCAGTAGTGGTATTGTACTATTATCGTTTATTTGATTGACCAGTGCAGCTGAGATGTATGGGCCGAGTAGGGTGTGTTTGATTCGCGGCTGCTGATTGGCCGCCGATGATGTAAATCTACACCTCTTCTTATTTTAACACATCAATATTTTTTAATTACATGCCTTATAAGCAGCCAGTTTTAATATGGAATAATTTCCGAAGCTAAAGAGGTCAAAATTAGCTTTTAAAGTTTACTATTATCAAAGAAAATTAAAGTTGATTATAAAGTTTTATAAAACGATGAGTGATGTTTGAAGTAAATTATCCACCCACGGTGTACATCCACGTCCGCATGTTGCACTATAATATCCACCCACTGTGTACACCTACGTCCGCATGTTGCACTATAATATCCACCCACGGTGTACATCCACGTCCGCATGTTGCACTATAATATCCACCCACGGTGTACATCCACGTCCGCATGTTGCACTATAATATCCACGCACTGTGTACACCTATGTCCGCATGTTGCACAATAATGTCCACCCACGGTGTACACCTACGTCCGCATGTTGCACTACATCCACCCACGGTGTACACCAACGTCCGCTTGTTGCACTACATCCACCCACGGTGTACACCCACGTCCGTATGTTGCACTACATCCACGCACGGTGTACACCTACGTCCGCATGTTGCACTATAATATCCACCCACGGTGTACACCCACGTCCGCATGTTGCACTATAATATCCACCCACGGTGTACACATACGTCCGCATGTTGCACTATAATATCCACCCACGGTGTACACCCACGTCCGCATGTTGCGGTATAATATCCACCCACGGTGTACACCCACGTCCGCATGTTGCACTATATCCACCCACGGTGTACACCCACGTCCGCATGTTGCACAACAATACATGTCTGCAATTACTTCAATGACGTCATCGGCGGCCAATCTGCAGCCGCGAATCAAACACACCCTACTTGCCCCATACATCTCAGCTGCACAGGTCAGTCAAATAGACTATAGTGGTTGTTGTGGTAGTAGTGTTGGTCATACTAGTTGGTCATAGTAATGATGGTGGTAGGTGTGGCAATAATGACAATAGTAGTAGGTGTGGTATTTGTGGTACTGAGTGTAGTAGGTTGGTAGTAAGAGTGGTTGAGATTGTTGTAGTAGACGTGGTAGTTATTGTGGTATTTGTGGTGGTAAGTTTGGTATTTGTGGTGGTATGTGTGGTGGTAAGTGTGGTGGTTGTGGTGGTCGGTGTGACAACTGTGTTGTTA
This sequence comes from Coenobita brevimanus, assembly GCF_032717465.1. Taxonomy (NCBI): domain Eukaryota; kingdom Metazoa; phylum Arthropoda; class Malacostraca; order Decapoda; family Coenobitidae; genus Coenobita; species Coenobita brevimanus. The sequence goes on from NC_137021.1 coordinate 46,575,845, forward strand.
GGTGTGATAACTGTGTTAGGTGTGGTAGTTGTAGTGGTAGTTGTGGTGGTAGGTATGGGAGATGTGGTGGTAGCTGTGAAGATAGGTGATATAGTTGTTGTGGTGGGTGTGATAGCTGTGGTGGTAGGTGTGGTACATGATAGTAGGTGTGGCAGTTATGATGGTGGCTGTAGTAGTTGTGGTGGTAGGTGTGATGGTGGGCGAGATGGAAGTTGTGGCAGTGGTATCAATTTATCAACATCAGTTAAATCACCATCAGTTACACAGTAGCATCACACTGGTCACAGGAGACAACATGAAGGCTACGTATTCTGCCACCTGAATAACAGCGTCTGGTGTTAATAGTCCAAATATCAGATTAATTGACTGTTGCCAATATTAGGACGATTTTTAATGTTATTTCCTGTGTACATAAAAACGGTAGGAATTTGTGTAACATTCTAAATGACTCAGCTACTCTTCTCTTCCTAGAGCACTTATATAATTCTGTGTGTGTGTGTGTGTGTGTGTGTGTGTGTGTGAGAGAGATAATAGAACGTATATCAAAAGGAATGGTTGAGTAGGAGAGCAATAAAATCATCATCAGTTATCGCAAAGAATTATGATAATCATCATCAGTTTTCTCATCATAAATTGTGTGTGTGTGTGTGTGTGTGTGTGTGTGTGTGCGTGTGTGTGTGTGTGTGTGTGTGTGTGTGTGTGTAAGTAAATATGTATGTATTAAATAGTATACATAAATGCTATACGTACAGGTGTGTATATTTACTTTGATGTCTACCCTTTTTACCTTTATCTCTCTCATTTCAATTACTGGCCAGGTAACACCGTCATACCCGCCTGACAGCACAATAACACCCGAATTGGAGAACAAGAACACCAGAGAGAGAGAGAGAGAGAGAGAGAGGATCAGACATTTTATTAGGATCAGTCTTGTGCTTCTGTCTCTCTCTATCTCTCTCTCTCTCTCTCTCTCTCTCTCTCTCACAGCATTTGCCTCTGCCTGTCTGTTTCCATATCCTTCCTTCCTTCTCTATTTCCGTTCCTCTCTTTCTTCCTCCTCCTCTTCTATCTCTTTCCACCATTTCTCTCTCTAGTCCTTGCCTCCCTCTCCCTTTCCTTCCCCCTCCCTCCCTCCCTCTTTTTCCCTCCAAGTTTAGCCTTGTTTGCATTCGTGATATCTTTCTATTCCTCCGTCTCACTCTTCTCCCTTCCTTTTCTTCCCTCTCTCCCTCCCACTTGAAAATCCCTTCCTTCCTTTCCTTCCTCTCTCACGTCACTTCCTCCCTTATCTCCAGTACTCCTCCCTTCTCTTCCTACCTTCTCGTCCTTTTCTCCCTCCTCCCTTCCCTCCCTCGCTGTTATCATGCCTACATAATCTCCAAGCTGCCTATTTTATTTACTTTTGTACCTGATTCATACCAGTTTCTCCTTCCCTCCCTCCCTCCCTTCATTTCTCCCTCCTTCCCTCCCTTCCTTCCTCTCTCCTCCCTTTCTCCGCTCCTCCCTCCCTTCCCCCATGTCGGCATGGCTTCTTCATTCTCATTAGTTCTCCTTTACTTAGTGACCTTCATAACTTATACCTCCCACCCCTCTTTCTCTCTCACTGATTCCTTCCTACCTCTTTCCCTTCCTCCACTCTCTCTCACTTCCCTCCACTCTCTTCCTTCCACCGTCTCTCCTCTCCGGCCTCTGTTCTTCCCTTCCTCTGTCTCTCTCCCTCCCTACTTATTTCCCTCTCTCATTGTCTGCATCGTCTCTTACTCCTTCCCTGTCACTCCATGGTAGCTTTTATCATTCCCTCCTCTCCCTTCCTGCATCCCTCCGCAGTACCTCCTTTTCTTCGTATCTCCCTCTTACCTAACATCTTTTCCTGGCTACCTCTCTCATTCCTCCATACCTCTCCTCTTCCATACTTCTTTCCCTCCTTACCTCCATCACATCTTCTCTCCTTGATTCTCTCCTGCCTCCGCACCACCCCAAAGCTTCTCCCTACCTTCCTTCCCTCCCTCCCTGCACACACTACTGCTCCTCTCTCTCTCTCTCTCTCTCTCTCTCTCTCTCTCTTTTTCAGCCTCCCTTCCTCACGCTTCCTATCGTCTCCCTCTCTGCTCCTTTTCCTCTCTACCACCTCTCCCTCCTTCCCTGTCTACCTGCTTTCCTACGTTCCTCTCTCCCTCCCTCTCACTGCTTTGCCTTCTCCCTCCTTGCCTCTCTTCCTCTCTCCTCCCTTTCGTACTCTCTCTCCCTCTCTCCTCCCCCCCCCTCCCTCCCTCCTCTCCCTGTCTCTCCTCACTTCCTGCCTCCCTGCCATCTTATTGGTGTCACTATCCACCATATCGTGTGATTGAATGGCTGCTGTGTGTGTGTGTGTGTGTGTGTGTGTGTGTGTGTGTGTGTGTGTGTGTCCTCTCATCATCATCTCCTTTATCAAATCCTCCTTCATTTCCTTCCGCCTCCACCTCCTCCGCTTTGTCCTCTTTTCTTCACTCCTCCATTTTTACCTTTCTTCGTTCTTCCATCCTTTCTTCACTCATTGCTTATGTACTTATTTTTTCCTAATTAAGTAGGTTATTTCTTTACCCCTGGGGGTACGGGGGTTTCAAGAATACTCCCCCTGTATTCCTGCTTGTCGTACGAGGCGACTAAAAGGGTTGGTGGTGGGTTAGTGCCCCACCCCGTAAAAAGAACTAACTAAACAAGCGAGTAAAGCTTCTCGGACCAGGACGGACCATACGTTGACGACTAAGGAACGGACAAAGGACATTCTGAGGGTGGGAACGTGGAATGTGAGAGGAGTGAATGATGAAGTGAAAGAGAGAGAGATTGTTCAGGTGCTTGAGGATGCAAGAGTGGATATATGTGGATTGACTGAAACTAAATGGGAAGGTGAAAGGGTGAGAGAATGGGAATATGGTTTAGGTATATGCACGGGTGTTAATGAGAAAGAGAGGGCAAGAGAGGGAGTATGTCTGATGATAAGCAAGAAGTGGAAGGAATATATAAGAGAGTATGGAACAGTGGGTGCAAGGATTGTATGGGTGAGGATGAAAGTAGGTATACAAGCGTGGGCGATTGTTTGTGTGTATGCTCCGACAGAGGACCGAGTGGCAAGAGTGAAAGATGAGTTTTGGGCGAGAGTAGAAGCATGTATGGACAAATTTGAGAGGAACGAGAGAGTGCTTTTGATTGGAGACATGAATGGCAAAGTTGGGAATGTACGAATGGATGGAGTGGTTGGTCAGTGGGGTGTGCCAGCTGAAGTAGATGGGAATGGTAGTGCTTTGGTGGACATCTGTGCTGGTAAGGGGTTGGCAATAGCCAACACTTACTTCCGACATAAGATGATCCACCGGTATACATGGAGAGTAATGAGGAGGATGGATGGTGAACTTGTTAAACGAAAGGCAGTGATAGACTACGTGTGTGTGGATGAGCGAATGAGAAAAGTGTTGGATACAAGAGTGTGGAGAGGGTGGGGGAATGGAGTCTTGGACCATCACTTAGTGATGGCCAAGGTAAAGCTGCAAAGAAAATGGTTGAGGAGACGAAGGGGAAGACAGGAGGAAACAGCTCCTGTGAGAAGAGTGGAGAATTTGCAAGATAGTGAGAAAATGGCAGAGTATAAGAGCATAGTGGAAGAAAGATTGGGGAGGTAGGCTATGAGCTAGAGCAGATGGAAGAGGTGAAAGACGTATGTAAGATATTTACGGAAGAGATTGGCGCAACGTGTGAGGTGGTTTGTGGAGTGAGGAGATGCAAGGGTGTGCAAGGGACAGCATGGTGGAATGATGAGGTGAAACGAGCTGTGGAACAAAAGGAGAAGGCATATAGTGAATGGTTAGCAAGTAGAGATATGGGAGATGATGAGAGAGAGAAGAGAGAGGTATATGTGAGCAGGAGAAGGGAGGTGAAGAAACTGGTGAAGGAGAGTAAGAAGAAAGTGGATGAAGAGTTTGGGAGGAATCTGAGTGTGAAATGGAGGGAGAGTAAGAAATTGTTTTGGAAGAAGGTAAAGAAAGTAAGGCAGCATGAAAGGGGAAGTAGTAGGGGAGTGAAAGATAGGAATAATAGATTGTTGGTGGAGAAGAAAGAGAAATTGAGGAGATGGAAGGAGCACTTTGAGGATTTGTTGAATGTAGAGAGTGAGAGCAGTGCGAGTATAAGTGGTTGGGGAATGGCTGGGAGAAGAAGATATGAGAGGAGGGAGAAAGAGATCAGTAGGGCCGAAGTAGTGGAAGTAGTGAAGAAGATCAAGTTGGGAAAGGCCCCTGGAATTGATGGAGTGTGTGGTGAAATGCTGAGGTATGGGGGTGAGATTGTTGTGGAGTGGATATTAAAGTTGTGTAGATTGGCTTGGGAAGAGGGAAAGGTTCCAGAGGACTGGAAATCAGGTATAATTGTTCCTTTATACAAAGGAAAAGGGGAGAGAGAAGTATGTGGTAACCATAGGGGTATTTGCCTTCTTAGTGTGACTGGTAAAATATATGGTAGAATACTCATTGATAGGGTTAGGCATATGACAGAGGAGCTAGTTGGAGAAGAACAAGGGGGATTTAGGAAGGGAAAAGGGTGTGTAGATCAGATATTTGTTCTAAGATGTTTAGTGGAGAAGTATCTAGAGAAGGGAAAGAAAGTGTATGCTGCCTTCATGGACTTGGAGAAAGCTTATGACAGAATAGATAGGCAAGGTATGTGGAAGGTATTAAGAAAATATGGAGTGGATGGGAAATTGTTGAATGCTGTGAAGAGTATGTGCGAAGGAGCTAGGGCTACGGTGCGAGTGGATGGTGAGCTGAGTGAGTTCTTTGATCTCAATGTGGGACTGAAACAGGGTTGTGTGATGTCTCCATGGCTCATTAATATATATGCATGGATGAGGTTGTAAAGGAGGTGCAAGGTAGGGCAGTGGATGTGGGGGTGGCTCTAATGAATGAGGGTGAGATTTGGAAGATTCCGGTGTTGCTGTTTGCTGATGATACAGTATTGTTGAGTGAAGATGAATGGGAGTTGCAAGGTTTGGTGAATGAATTTGGGACAGTGTGTAGGAGTAGGAAGCTGAAAGTTAATGTAAACCAAAGTAAAGTTATGGTGTTTGAGAGGAATGAAGTCACAGAATGTACAGTGAGGTTGGATGGTGAGGATATGGAGAATGTGAGTGGATTCAAGTACTTGGGTAGTGTGATGAGTAAGGATGGAACTCTGGGGGATGAAGTGCGTGAAAGGGTAAAACAGGGAAGGAAGGTTGTTGGTTCACTGAAAGCAGTGATGAGAAATAGGGAGGTGAGTATGGTAGTCAAGAAGTCACTGCATGATAGTATTGTGATCCCTACCCCGACGTATGGAAGTGAGGCGTGGGCCTTGCAAGAGGGGAACAAGTCAAGAGTGAGAGCAGTGGAAATGAGTTACCGGTACTTGAGAGGAGCATGTGGAGTGACATGGAGGGACAGGTTGACGAATGAAGAAGTGAAGGAACGTTGTGGGGTGGATGTGGATGTGGTTGAGAAGATTAGGAGAAATACACTGAGATGGTTTGGACATGTGGAGAGAATGGAGAATGAAAGACTGACTAAGAGGGTGTATGTAGGTGAGATGGAGGGAAGGAGAGGGAGGGGTAGACCGAGGATGAGGTGGAGGGATGGAGTTGAGAGGTATATGAGGGATGTGGTGTGAGGAGGGTGGAAGGTAGTCAAATTGTGGGTGACAGAGCGACTTGGAGGCGTTTTGTCTGCGGCCACCCTTGCGGGATTAGGGCGTCGGGCTGTAGATAGATAGATAGATTTCTTTTACCTTTAGTTTTCCTTTCATTGTCATTATTTATTCCCTTTTCTTCTTTTTTCATTCTTTATTTTGTCTTTCCTTCGGTACTTTACTTCTTACATTCTTCATTACTTTTTCTATTCATCGATATTATTGCCTGCCTCTTTCTCTGTCTGTCTCTCAGTCTTTCTGTCTTGATCTTTATTTGTACGTTATTCAATTCTTTCCTCCCCTCTCTCTCTCTCTCTCTCTCTCTCTCTCTCCTACTGTAGAGTGGGTTAGCTTTCACTGATCATCCAAGCTTGAAGAGAGTTTGTTTGTTTGTTGTTTGTTGATGATTAGAGAGAGAGGGAGAGAGAGGGGTTCCTAATGCTTATTGTACCAACCAGTCAGCGTGGTGGAATAGAGATAAATTGCATACACGAACACAACACGTAACGGACATGTTCTGGCCTCGTGTAGGGAGAAGTGTATTCTCTCTCTCTCTCTCTCTCACACACACACACACACACACACACACACACACACACACACACACACACACACACAGTTTCCCTCCGTTGCAAGAATTTCCATTTTTTCTGTATTGAGTAGGAAACTTATTTGCATACACATGTGCGTTTTTGCCACCTACACAAGTTCATTTAACCAAACACACACCAGCTTACGCACATTCTTAGTCATACACAGGTAAATGTTTTTAAATGCAGCGTGGAATGACATACATACCTACATACGTACATAAATGCATACATACATGCATACATACATACTGAAATACATGCAGACATACATATATACAGTATGTACATCTACAGTATATACATGAATACGTACACACACACACATACACACACACACACATACACACACACACACACACACACACACACACACATATATATATATATATATATAGATATATATATATATATATAGATATATATATATATATATATATATATATAGATATATAGATATATATATATAGATATATATATATATATATATATATATATATCCCGACGCCCTAATCCCGCAAAGGGTGGCCGCAGACAAAACGCCTCCAATATATATATATATATATATATATATATATATATATATATATATATATATATATATATATATATATATATATATATATATATATATATATATATATATATATACACACACACACACACACGTACAGGAGCACACTTACACCCCGCAGTACGTGACCATACCCCGAGTTCAGGATTATACACAAATACATGCATATGAAAATACTATAGTCTATTTGACTGACCTGTGCAGCTGAGATGTATGCAGCAAGTAGGATGTGTTTGATTCGCGGCTGCTGATTGGCCGCCGATGATGTCATTGAAGTAAATGCAGACATGTATTATTGTGCAACATGCGGACGTAGGTGTACACCGTGGGTGGATGTAGTGCAACATGCGGACGTGGATGTACACCGTGGGTGGATGCAGAGTAGCATGCGGACGTGGATGTACACCGTGGGTGGATGCAGTGCAACATGCGGACGTGGATGTACACCGTGGGTGGATGTAGTGCAACATGCGGACGTGGATGTACACAGTGAGTGGATGCAGTGCAACATGCGGACGTGCGTGTACGCAGTGTGTGGATGTAGTGCAACATGCGGACGTGCGTGTACGCAGTGTGTGGATGTAGTGCAACATGCGGACGTGGATGTACACAGTGAGTGGATGTAGTGCAACATGCGGACGTGGATGTATGCAGTGGGTAGATGTAGTGCAACATGCGGACGTGGATGTACACCGTGGGTGGATGTAGTGCAACATGCGGACGTGGATGTACACAGTGGGTAGATAATTTGCTTCAAACGTCACTCATCGTTTTATGAAACTTTAAAATCAACTTCAATTTTCTTTGGTAACAGTAAACTTTAAAAGCTAATTTTGGCCTCTGTGGCTTCGGAAATTATTCCATGTTTAAACTGGCTGCTTGTATTGCAAGGAATTTACAAATATAAATCTGCATGTGCTAAAATAAGAAGAGGTGTAGATTTAAATCATCGGCGGCCAATCAGCAGCCGCGAATCAAACACACCCTACTCGGCCCATACATCTCGCTGCACAGGTCAATTAAATAGACTATAGTACATATAATTCACGCGTACACATAATTCACGCATACATATATACATACGTGCTCATATATACAGTATACATAAATACATAGTTATGCAGTCATGCATATACAGTATATGCATACATACATACATGCGTAACATACCAATGTACATACTAACATGCCTACATACATGCATAACATAGTTAGACATACATACAAACATACTGTGCATATGTGCATTTATCCATACATATAATTTACACAGTTTTACACACACACACACACACACACACACACACACACACACACACACACACACACACACAATCAACACTGGATCTGGTGCTGAGGCTTCTAATGTAAGGGATTAATCTCTCTCTCTCTCTCTCTCTCTCTCTCTCTCTCTCTCTCAATTTGTCCATAAAAATATACAGCATTGGTTAACAGTTAATGCTACATTGCCTACCCGTCTTCCTGTTACGTTTCCTATTTTTATCCTCATAATGATAAAATGTCGTCATGTGGAGAGGATGGAGAATGAGAGACTGACTAGAAGAGTGTATATGAGTCAGGTGGAAGAAGGGAAGAGGATGGGGATATCAGGGTTGATATCGAGGGATGGAGTGGAGAGATAAGAGAGGGAAGTGTGAGTTGGAGGAAGAGCAGCCATGTGGAGAGGGCAATGAGGGACTGAGTAGGAGAGTGTAAATGAAGAGGAGGTAGAGGAGAAGGGGGAGACCAAGGATGAGATGGAAGGATGGAGTGGAGAGAAATACGAGCGAGTGAGGTGTGCGCTGGAGGAAGGGCAGCTAAATACCAGAAGACAAGGCGACATGGAGGTGAAATGTATTTTGTCACCCTTTACGGGATTAAGGCATCTGACAGTAAATACATAGATTCAAGGTGAGATATAGAGCATTTTCGTAGGCGATTTATTTGTCCTTTTTTTTACACTTTACTGACTTCGTGTGTGTTACACACGAGCATCTGGTAGCGCTCATGACTGGAATGTCACTCAGCCATATTGCAGAACTTCTGCCTATCAGAATTCTTTCATTCCCCGAACTGCATTTCTTTGGAACTCGCTTCCCCAGAGTTGTTTCCCTCCAAACTTCAGCCTACAGCTTTTCAAGTCTAACTGTTACAGATATTTTTTGAACAGAGGACACCAGTAATCTGGTGTATAGATTATTTTTTTTTATTCATTTGATTTTCCTTCCTCTGTCCTGTTACTTAAAAAAAAAAAAAAAGGAAAAAAAAAAATCTTCCAATATCGACATACTCTGTATAAGTAACGTACAATAGAATATTAACCCAGCCATCTCCAAAAATAAATCGCTAAGGAAGGGGTGTTAGGGACCTTCCTTAACTGAGGAGAGTACGGGCCATAGACGCTGCAATATTCCCTTAATAGTTGTTGTAGCGAATGGGAAGACGGTGGGGTTTACAGCGATTTTTTTTTTTTTTTTTTTTTTTTTTTTTGCTGAAGAGAACTCAGTGCTAAAAGTCTGCAAAATGGTTGTTCTTCCCAAGAAAAAATAAACAAAAAATAGCCAGATTTAGGATCCGTTGAACAAGAGAGCCAACATTAAGATACGTTGAACAAAAGAGAGCCAGATTTAAAAATTGTTGAATAAAAGAGAGTTAAATTCAGGATCCGTTGAACAAGAGAGAGCCAAATTTAAAAACCGTTGAATAAAAGAGAGCTAAATTCAAGATCCGTTGAACAAGAGAGAGCCAGATATAAGATCCGGTGAACAAGAGAGAGCCAGATATAAGATCCGGTGAACAAGAGAGAGCCAGATATAAGATCCGGTGAACAGGAGAGAGGCAAGTTCAGAAACCATTCATTTCGAGATGCCGTTCATATACAGGGAAGGAGTTGGGTTTACAGTGTTCATATATGGCCATGATTACCAATAGTACGTTATTTCCTGACTGTTGTTTAAGGGTTTCAGGTTTTTAAGGGTAGACCTGGGTTTACTAGCAGTACTTTATTTCCTTTGTTGTTTAAAGGTTGTAGGTTTAAAAGGGGGTAAGTTTGGGTTTACTATGAGTACTTTATTTTCAGAGTTGTTTAAGAGTTTTAGGTTTTAAAGGGATTGGATTAAGATGACAGTGTTAAGATAGGGCTTGGCTGGACAGATTTATTTCCTGACAGTTGCTTAAGGATTTTGGGTATTAAAGGAAGTAGGTTTTGTTTTCTAACAGTATTGTATATCATGACTGTTTAGGGGTTTTAGGTTTTAAAGGGATATGATTGGGTTTGACAGTGTTTATGTACGGCCTGGATGGACAACAGGACATTATTTCCTGACTGTACAGTGAAGTGCCAAAGACCGGTCGCCTCCCTTGCCTCCTTGTTCATTGCTGGATTCACGGATGCTCTGAGACAGGCCCGTATTCTCCTCGGTAAAGGAAGCTCCCTAACACCTCTTCCTAAGCGATCGGTTTATTTTGGTACACCTTACTGTCCTCATCTGTGTTATATAAATCCTTCAGATATCGCCATACTTTCAATAAAAAACCTACAAAAGGATGTTAACCAGCCGCGTCCTAAAATAAATCGCTAAGGAAGAGGTGTTAGGGAGCCTCCTTACCCGACGGGAATACGGAGCAATGTAATGGACAAAGATGCATATTATCCCCAACAAATGAATGATAATATACACCTCACTCCACCACCCCACATTCCAGTGTACATTAATCCAGCGATGTAATAGAGGCAGGAAAGGCGAAGGGAGTTTAGTGTTTGACCGTATAGGTGTTGTTAATAGTGCCTTCCCACTCATACCTGCCCACAGGTGTATAATGATTAGACCAGTAATTTAGGAAGTGAGTTAAAATGAGCTATATCTGTAGACTTACCAACCTACCTACCCTCCAGACTGCCTATCTACCTACCTACCTACCGAATCACTTACCCATCTACCTACCTACCAACTTATGTATCTACCTACCCACCTACCTTCTTATCCTCCCACCACCCACATACCTACCCTCTAACCAGCCTACCTGCCTTCCAACTTAAGTACCTGTTTACCGTCTATCGTTCTTCACAATCTCCCTTCAGTCGCGAGTTTCCATATCTTCGCTTCTGTCTTAATAAATTCCTTCCTTCTTTCCTTCCTTCACTCTTCCTTCCTTCCTTCCCATTCGTCTTTCCTGCATTCTTCTCTCACAACATTCCTTTTCCTTCCGTCATTCTCTCCCCCTCCCCCTCTCTCGGTTTGACAATGCCTTTTTTCCTTCTTTCCTTCCTTCCTTTACATCTCTCTCCTTCCTCCTCCCTTCCTTCATTCCTCTGATTCTTCCACCCTTAT